>NW_025110254.1:0-26871 GCF_011392965.1 Frieseomelitta varia
TTTTTTTTTTTTTTTTTTTTTTTTTTGTATTATGCGTTTGTAGCATAGAAGTTAATTTTAACTTTAATTCGCAAGTAACATTTCAATATTTTGTATGAATATTGATTGTAGCAACTGTATTTTCCTAACATTGAAAAATATCTCAAGTTTCGACAAAAAAAAGAAGAACATGGAAAAATTCTCATTGTGTATGCACAAGTTTTCAGTTTGTGATAAAATAAAGCCAAGATTGGAATATAAAAATTTGCAGGTCGCAGTAAAATTAAGTGCACATCAGAAAAATCACAATGTCACAGAGACAAGATGGCCGATCTTTATCGACGTTTGAATATTTTTCTTAATGATCAAACTTCAAAGTGTTTACGGGTTTTAAACGTTGCATCTCAGTCTCGAGATATGCTCCTACTACACGCTAATCAAATATATTGTATATTAATATTTATTATGTTTAAACTTACCGAGATTTCTGGATCAAAATGGTGGCCAGCCAATGAGGCGAGACAAATGTACAGCGTCAAATGACAACCTTGGGACGTTGGTACAAGGGAAAGCTGTGGTCGAAAAACCATCGACGTCAGAACGAAAGACCTGAAGGATAAAATGGAAAGGTCAAGCCACGGATATCCGACGATGCAACACTGGGGAATTGGATGGGAAAAAAGATGAAGAGGAAGGAATCGAGACCAACCTTTCTTTACGTTTCTTTGTTTTGTCTTTGACACATCTTCTTACCCTCCTTCTCCCCACCATCTCCTTAAGAGGGTGGAAATCCGATTGAACGTGAGGGTGCAAGTGACAGCTGGAATTGTTACACCCCAACAGTTGAACACCGTTCGATTTTCGAAGAAACAAGCAGGACAAATTGCTTCTGCGGCTTCGTTAAAATTAATCGACAAACACGGGACTGTGTTTCAAATGCTGCGTCGCTCGATCTGTCGACGCGCTAAAGCGAACTCGCGCGCCCTCTGTGAATGGCTTGCCGGACTAAAACTGTTCGAAATACGAATTATTAGATTAACCAAAAAATAACGACGTCGTTTTGTGTGCAAATTTTTGAGAAACAGAAACTTTGTTAAACAATACGTTGTCCATTTTATTCGATTACCTTTTGCCGTCTTTTAGACAACTCTTCGTGATTCCGCGTTTAAACAAATTTTTATCTTTTTGGATAAAAAAAAGTTCCAAGAATGATTCGACATCCTCATCAATACTGAAATTTAATAAACCAATTTTAACACTGTCGTAGTTTAAATATACACAGATAAGATAATTTTTTTATGAAAGTATCAGCAAAATATGATGAAAATAGTCCTTTTGCCAAACAAACAATTGTTAACGAGATCGTGCATTTTCTTTTTCTAAAACAAGTTTGAACAATCAGGTACCAAATTACACAATGAATTTGCGATTTAAACTGAAGTTGGTTATAATTTAAAATATACATGTATGTCCCTCTGTTAGGAAGAAACGCAATTACTTTTTGGTCAGCCCAACAGGAAGAAAGGTATATAAAGACTGATTACAAAAAATATTGGCATTTATATTGTTACTATAACAATGGAATGCAGAATCTAACAAAAGACTCTTTATTAAAAAAAGTTTATATGGTTTATATGCCATTATTTTTTATAACCACTGTATGTTCATTAAACAAGTTGGGAATATGATTCATATAAGCTATTTATTTCTCGCTTATAAATCATATATAAATAAAAGCTTCCATCTCGCTATATATACACTAGAATAAAAAAAAGTCTTCGACACCTCGTACATGAGTTACCCCCACCAAGGTTTCATCTGACAAGTGAAATAACGACCAGCGTCAATGACCAGAATTATGAAGGACCTTTCAGAGGGTTAAAGCAATCAATAATTTAACAGCGACCGAACTCCGTCAATCTCGAGGAAGGAATCGTGTTCGTTGGTCGAAACTTTATATGTTAAATATCTCAAACTGGCACACAGACAATATATACAGTTATCTATTCAAGATTCTGTACATGGTAACATCTTCTCCAACTCTCGTAAAAGTTGTGCTATATGTTGTATTAACATGGAACCAGTCATCGTAACTGGTCGTAATGTTTTACTGTAACACTGTTTATACAAATTGGTAAGTGTTTCTGGCCTGAAATATACATAGATAATTAAATATGCTTCAAGGTAATATCAAAAATAAATCGAAATAATATACACAGGAGAAAACATACTCTTTCTTGCTGCTATTGCTATTCTTAGTAACGAACAGTTTTGTTAAAGATCGTAAAATAAATTGTAATCGCTGTTCCAACAATATCACTAAACTTTCTTCATCTTCTATTAATTTTTGTTCGTCGACCGCTTTCCCTTCTTCGATAACATCTTTCCCTATTTTATTACTAACAGTATTTACGTTTTCAACCTTTTGCTTTGGAGAACCGTTCCTCTCGCATAATATATCAATAATAGGTCTACATTGTAGAATTAACTGAAGACCATTTTGGTATGCTTTTAATTTACCATTAAATGTTGCAACACCTAAAATACAGTTTTAAGCAATAAGAAAAGATATGAAAGAGTTATTAATCAAATTAAACTGAAAATAAAAATACATACAACGCGCTTGATATTCAGCTAAAGCAACTCTTTCCATTTGCACCGTCAGAAATTCCGTAGTTTGTTCCAAAGCTAGCAAAAGCTTCGCAGCTTTATCATAATATAATTTACACAGTTGCAAACTTGTTTTTCTTTTAATATTATCCGCATCTGGTTCATATTCTCTATATACACGGTGATATAAAGATGCGAGTCGATGTTGAATGGTTGCAGCGCGAAATTGATAGACTGGTTGTCTTGGCCCGGCAGTTTCAATATCACAATGTTTCAAAGCTTTCTGTAAAATATCAACAACTTCTCGTTCTAATTCTTCTTCAGTCTGAAATTATAAGGGAAAACATTATTGTACAAAGTTATTTCCATTAAATATAAATGAGTTGAAATAAACGTACTTTGCATCCAGTTATAGGATAATCTTGTAACAATGTAGCCATGGTAAATAAAGTAGTAGACAAATCCCACGTAATAGTATCCCAAATCATGGGATTCGATTTCCTCGAACCTAAAACTTGCAAGGCTTTCTGATAACTCGCGAGCGCTTTATTGTAAAAATGACGTTCTTGAGTATTCTGTTTAATGTGCATGTGCGCGCAAAGTCGCATAAGTCTTCCTGTATTTGAATGTAAAAGTGCTAAATTTGCTTCGTCGTGAACAGTTTCAAATGCTTTCACACCTGCTTCCAAATGAGTTAACGAGCGTGTAAGTAACGCTGTTACAGCATCTGAAGAGCTTATAGAGTCTTCTCCTAAATTTTCTTGTTGATATCGCGCTGAAAACATGAGTGTAACTTTACATTCAAGCATGTATCTTTTTTAAATATAATAAAGTTAAAGAGTACTTACTTCCAGCTTGATTCATATAAAGTACACCTAACTCGTTATGAATATTTCCTAATCGCCTTAAAAGATTGTTTCTATCCATATCTATCGGTTCTAACGACAGTGCTTTTTCGTAGCATTTATAAGACGCTACTAAAGTAGATTCCAAACTTCCTAAATGTTGTGGCAATAATTCAGCACCATCTAAATAGAAAGTATAGATTTAAATAGTAATTTACAATATTTTATATACTTTTACATACTTATGTCTAAATCTTCCATTTGATATATTTCTTGGACAATCCTCTCTTCAATTTCATTCTTCATCTCGTAATCTCTTCTATGTCTCTCGACGTTACACCAATCTTGCACAGCCATAAAACAACAATCTCCAGCACGACCTAATAGATAACTAATCGACTTATCGTTCCGTATACCACAAAATATTTCCAATATCTTCTGGCAGCGTAGGACTGCTAACATATATCTCAATGAGGCTCCGTAATTTCTATTAGCATACTCATTTTCAGCAAGTACAGCAAAAATCAACGATGCCTTTTCGTATAATAAGGTTTTTAAGTGAACGTTCCAACTAATATTATTGTTTTTCTGAGGTGCCTGCCATGTGGGCAAAGTTTCGGCTTTAAGCTTGCATAGCAGTGCTTTTGGTTCAATCTCGTGAGTTTCTACTTTTGAAATAACTTTTTCAGGTTTCTTTGCTTTCTTCTGCTTCAATTTTCTTTTATGATTAGGACTATTGTTCGCAGAACTGACTTCACAGTCGATTTCTTTTTTATCTTCTTTCTTTAGCGAGATATAAGGCATAGGAATTGCCTGGAAAGGCTTAGCCATATTTAAATGATTTTCTTCGTATTCTCTTTTCTTTTTTTCTTCTTCTTCCTGTTTCTTCCGTTCTTCTTCAGAATTATCGTCAATTGGAAAATACTGTAGGCATTCGAGTCCGTGATAAACATGATCTAAGGCTGCCAAACATCTTTCTTCGATGGTGCCCGAAATTGGTGGCGGTTTATATTTAGGTTCTTCACATTCCCTGTGTTCTTTAACTGAAAAAAAAAAATATATATATATATATATCATTTAGTTCACTTATATATTAAAAATACCAAAATATTAAAATCCATCTTTGGCTTACTATTAGCTAATGTTAATGACTTAATTGCAGTTTCTTCAAGTTCCTCTTCCAAATCCTTTTCATTTTCATGGTTTATACTAGATTCACTTTGCGTATCCTCTTCATCACTCTGATCAAGCAACCCTGGACTAGCAGGATTTGTATCCGATGGTATATAGAGATCAGATAGCATAAAATGTGCAGATGTCACAATCTGTGGGTACTTTTCCTTAGTCAACAGTTGTGTGCAATTTTTCAATAACATTCTAATAGTACCCTGCTGCCTATGATAATCAGAGGAGTATTTCATGTTACGGGCCACTCTGTACAGTAACATAGCAACAGGTACAGTGAATGGATTCTGACCCTTTTCATCTGATACATCGTTACACAAAGAAGTTAAATCATACAACTTTACGACATCATCATCTTTGCCTTTAAACAACCAGTAAGTGTGCCCAGCTTTGGTTGCATTGTTTTTTAAGAAACTTAAAATATTCTGCGCAACATCCCTGATGACTTTGGGACTAAACTTTGAATGATCCAAATTAGGAAGGTCTTCTGTTTTAATTAATTCATACTTTTGCACAATACCATCTAAGTGATAGCACATTACCACTTCAGGTACATTACACATCAAATTATCCAACCAATAATCTATCCCAGTTAACACATTAATGGGTTTAGTCATATCCCTTAATCTGAGACTTATACATGGATGAGTCTGTCCTCCAAATATTGGCATATCAGTACCAATAAGCATTTGTATATTCTCAAAAGTCCAGACAATATTCCTTGCAAAATTGTGATTATAGTTTGGATCTGGTACTTTCTCTTCTTGAGAAGGTTCTGGCAAGCATGGCTCAGATGTTTTAGCAGGTAATTGTGGTTTAATATGCTGCTCTTTGCTATCAGCCACTACAATCGAGTGATATAAAAACTTAGATACCAAGTTTCTCTGCTGCAAAGTATTTCTGTTGCTTGTCTTGTGAAATAGACACTTCTCTTTATCTCCCAAATTCTGAAAGATATGCTCATAAAAAAATTTCTTTAACCATTCCCAATCGTTTTCCGCCTGTCTGAGTAAGTACTTGTGAATATCAAAGTCATCTAATAACAATGTATTTTCTATTCTGTGCACTACCATAGATATAACTCCATGATTGTAAGGCAACTTCAATAGCTTTTTTATATTTTCCGCATCCGACACAACGTCAACTTCCCCCACACAATCAGGAAACATGTGCGCCATACGAAAACTAGAGAAACCAGATGTTTGAGACCATACACTCTGCAGACCATAACTTTCTGCAGAACTGCTGAGCCAGTTGCTTGGTGGTAAGTTTAAATCTGTGTTGCATTGTAATTGAGCATAAGTTGCTGGTGTTTGAACAGCCGAATATTTTACAACGGCGGTTGACTTGACTGGTTTTTTGGATGAATCAGATGGTATAGCCACAGACATAGGCTTGACCTAAAAGTTACACAAATACATGACATTGAAATTCCAATATCTGACAGATTTACTGGAGGTTTGATGATTGACAGCATCAATACAATATTGGTTCTATAGGTTATTTGCATATGGTATTACAGTGAAATATTTCTGGTATAAGGTAAAAAATGTTTTTGATAAAATAACATTCTTAAAATAAAGTATTCAACGTTACTGGTCAAACCAAACGTAACTTACTGTGTCAAGTTTGATGTCCGTACTTTCTGACATTTTTAATTTCGAACAGTGTCACTCGCGTCTTTCAAAGCATGTCGCTCTATTTCAAAATTTCTAGAAAAAACCAGAGCGTACGGAACCGAAACCTAGTTCTCTCACATAATGTACAACCACTGGTTGTGTGATACCATTGACTAAGAATGGAATAGACATGACATTGTATGGGAATTTGTGTCCTCACGTTCTGAAATACCGACCTCAAAAAGAGTTAAACTGCTTTTTGCGCCCTCTACAATACTGTGATAAACACAAGTTATTACAAATTTGGTGTAAAGTTACATTGTATGGTGTAAATTATTTTTTGCAGATCGTTCATTTTCGAAATTTCGAATAACTAAAGTGGAGACTTGATTCTTTAAAATAAAATCAGGTTAATTGTTCTACAACTTTTTTCACGAAATTATAACAGTTTAAAATATTGAGAATTTTTTATCTAACGTATAATTATTTCGTTCTTTTTCGTTCAATTCCTCATGAATTTTGGTATTTGATTTAGGCCAGAGTTTTTTATTCTTTATTCCAAGTTATCATTTCGCGCGAAATGCGCTATTACAGCGCTCTAACGGTGAACTACGGAAAATACTTCCTACGATTCTCGAACGTAATCGATATTTCTCACGATCGATTTTTAAACGGTAAGCATGGCGGAAAGAAGCACACTTCATCTGTAAGAACAAAGTATTATTCAGAAGTTCTCAAGTCAAAATATAAATCAATAGATATTAGTTTGTATTTACGTTGTGAATTTTTAAGACAAAACATTTTTGACTTCAACTCAAGGTAAGATTTAACCAAATAATTATTACATATAATTTTTAACAATTAAAGAAATAACAGCATATAAACATTTAAATGGAACACACCATGCTGAAAGTTATTTATAATTTTATACCAAACTTTAATTTCAATTCTCAAACCAGTACAAATATTGTGATCTTGTAAGGTGACTAACTTTTTACTATGTATATATGTAATATGCTTTTACTTTTATTGTAATATTTTCTGCTCATTTAATCTCATGCTGCGTAATTCTTAACAATTCTAATGCTAAATCCAACAATGATTTATTAAAGATGTACGTATATAGAGTCTAAATAATAATTCTACTGCTAATATAATAGAATATATTTCATGTCTCAGTTTAAAGTATTGACAATTATCATTTTGTGTAAAATGTGCGATTTAAGCGCCCCAACGGTGGAATACGGAATATACTTCCTACGATTCTCGAACCTAAAAATCGATATTTCTCACGATCGATTTTTAAGCAGGAAACATGGCGGAAAGGAGCACGCCAATATTTGTATTATCCAAAAGAATCATCCAGAAAGAAGTACTATCCAAAAGTTCTCAGGTAAAAATATAAATCAATCATTGTTAATTTGTGTTTGAGTTGTGAATTTTTAAGATAAAACGTTTATGGCTACAACTTGAGGTAAGATTTAATCAAATAATTCTTACATATAATTTTCAACAATTAAAGAAATAATAGAATGTAAACATTTAAATAGAACATGCTGTTCTAAAAATTATTTATAATTTTGCACACTTGCTTTGCTTTTAAATACAAATTCTAATATTTTATATTTTGTTACAGATCTTCTACAGTCTTCAGTTTGCCTTATTCTCTAGGAATCTTACAATGCTTCAAAATCTTAGAATGTAAGTACTTTAGCACATTGCACTTGCAATTGATTCTATTCTCTACAGTTCTCTTTCCATTGAAGTCTAATGTAAAATTATAACTAGAAAATAAAAACATTTCAAATTATTAAAATCTCAATTTTTATCATAATTAAAATTTAAATTTTTGCAAGTAACATTTTGTGTCTTTATGCATTTTAAGAAATTCTTCACGGCTATCACGGAGTTCTCAGTGAAATTTACTTAATAAGGATCTTCACAATGACTTTCCCTGCTCCAGTGCAGCATCGATGCACAACATTCTTCACATCTGTCCAGTGAGTCGCATGCATTTATGTTCCTCCGGTCACTCAATAATGTCATAGGACGAAATGTCTGAATTGGCACGGGTGGCTGGTTGTATACGTAGAATTTTTGATGAGCATAGTGATCGTGGGGTATTTTTTATACCCATGAGTAGTAGTACTTTTTTCAGATTTTTTTATGTATTAGATCAGGACAGGATTTCTTGCACATCGCGATTTTAACAATTCGAATATATATATTTATAGTAATTACTTATAAAATCAAAATATCTTCAATATAAATGTTTACAAAAGTAAAATATCCATATGAATAAATAAACAAATAAATTGATACTGGTGATATGTTTTGTTACAATAATTAATAATTAATAATTGTTATAATAATTTTCAATTTAATCTTCTTTTTCATAACGAAAAAGAAAATTAAATGATTTAACGAATTGAATTTTATAATTATGAACTACAGTAGAATTTGAAATATATTAGATTAGAATTCTTTTCGTAGAAAAATGTATGAAATTTTATGTGCAAGAAAATACTTCGCGACAGACAGATTTTTGAATCAAAACAACAAGTTTGAACACTATTTTCGCATTTTCGAAAATGTGCTTTGATGAAGAAGTGAAGCCTGAGATTGTTTATTAATATTTAACTAGATTTAGAGTCAATTGTCTGATTTTGATTGTTTTAGTTTCAATTGTTAAATTTCATATCTTTTTTAACAAATTCAAGTTTTGTTCATTGTCTTTATTCACTTGCAATTTCAATAATTTCTCAAAGAGTAGAGTCATTACAGTTTGAAATAAAATAATGCAATAGCTCGTTAGATACAAATTACATGAACCAATTATTTTTAGTTCGGGATTTTCAGGTTTAACCCCTGCCGTGTTCATTGTCGGGATCTCACTCACGTGCCTAAGTGCTACTCGAGTGGGTGAAAGACATTGGATACGATGATCATAGTTTGTAATTTTACGTGTACGTGTGATTAGGATGTGGAATTGCGTCGTTTTTATTGTATATCATTCATTATAAGTTGTAATATTTGAAATATTTACGTACTAATTTGAAGTATGAATTTATTATAATAATGCCCATTAAATACACTATAACTATATTATTAATTATACGATCAACTATAGTAATGATTTAACTTGCACGTGTAATTCTTATGAAAATTACATGTATTTTTTCTCAGTTATTGATATCTCACATATAGTTGTAAACGTGTTTTAGTCACATTTTACGCAATGTTTCCGCGAGTCATTGTCATTTAGGAAAATGGTGAGATTAAAGTGTGAAAGTTGTGTGTGTCTTAGCCTCTAAACATAATTACATGTATTTAATGGTGAGATTAAAGTGTGAAACTCGGGTGTCTTAGCCTCTAAACATAATTACATGTATTTAATTCCTTCGCACAAATCAAGGAATAAAGTATCTGTAAAGTAATCAGTGAAATAAATTCCTCTCGAGAGAGGAGATCAAAGTTAAAAGAAAAATGGCAAAAAGAAGAACATGTAAGAAATACGATGCAAGAAATAAATCCAATAATTCATAAAAGACGCAAATGAAACCCATCGTCTCTTCTCATAAGTGGCTTACACCATCACAACATTTATTTATCACTTTTGTACATAAGAGAAGGAAGCATGATTATAACAATAGAACGAAGCCCGCGAAAATCATTGTGCCCGAAGCGTGGCCTGTTCTTACGTCAAAGAATCGACGCGCTCCCATCCCCGCCGTGATATAAACCTCCGCAGAAAACAAATATACCGCGGAAAAAAGGTTAAAAACAACACGAGCGCAAAGGCGCGGTTTATCCGCGACGCTGAATGGATTCGGAAGCCCTGAAAAATCTTGACGTCACTGGTTCCTATATAAGACCACGTTCGCCACCCTCTCGACTCAGTCGACGACGGTTGTGCTGAGAATCGAGAGACACTACTGTCGCGCTCACGGGAACATGGTGGTGAACTTCAAGGTGTTCAAGAAATGCTCGCCAAACGGCAAAATCTCCATCTACCTGGGCAAACGAGACTACATCGACTACCTGTCGGGTATCGAGCCGGTAGACGGTGTGATCCTTTTGGACCAGGACTACGTGAACACCGGTAGAAAGATATGGGGACAGCTGGTGTGCAGCTTTCGTTATGGCCGAGAGGAGGACGAGGTGATGGGCTTGAACTTCCAGAAGGATCTCTATCTGGTATCGGAGCAGCTGTTCCCAACCACCAAGAAGACGGAGGATAACCTGACCAGGCTGCAGGAACGGCTGCTCCGAAAACTAGGGCCGAACGCGATTCCGTTCACCTTCAAGTTCCCCCAGACGGCGCCGTCCAGCGTGACTCTGCAGCCGAGCGAAGACGAGGCAGGGGAGCCTTGCGGAGTGAGTTACTACATCAAGATCTACTCCGGGGACACGGAGACCGACGTTACTCACAAGAGGAGCACGGTGACCATCGGCATCAGGAAGATTCAGTACGCGCCCACGAAGCAAGGTCGACAGCCATGCACCGTGGTAAAGAAAGATTTCTTGCTGAGCCCCGGCGAGCTGGAACTGGAGGTGACCCTGGACAAACAGCTGTACCATCACGGCGAGAGAATAGCCGTGAACGTATGCGTGAGGAACAATAGCAACAAGGTCGTGAAGAAGATCAAGGCGCTGGTGCAGCAGGGTATCGACGTGGTGATTTTCCAGAATGGCCAATTTAGAACGGTGATCGACGCGGTGGAGACGCAAGACGGCTGCCCTATTAATCCTGGCTCCAATCTGACGAAAGTTTTATATCTGAAGCCGGACTTGGAGAACAACAAGCATCGCAGGGGCATCGCTTTGGACGGCAGGCTGAAGAGGGAAGAGAGCGAGCTTGCATCGAGCACCTTGCTTCTTTCGCCCGACGTCCGCGACTCATTCGGCATCGTGGTTTCTTACGCTGTCAAGGTGAAGCTCTATCTAGGTGCACTGAGCGGAGAGCTCTCCGCGGAGCTGCCGTTCATTCTGATGCGGCCGAAGCCGATGGATCGGATCAAGGTGGTAAATGAGGACAACTTGGAGGTGGAGAACACGACGGAGGAGAAGGTGAAGCCGATCAGCAGCTAGACGGAAAGATTGACACGTGATTCAGGAGCCGTGGGTGCGCCAGCAGCTCTCAACAGAGAACCCTAACTTCGACTTGATATCGTTCGAGATCAAAACAAACGTTTGATTCTTTGTATTATGTCATTTTAGCAAGGATCAAACACTTAAATATTCTATTTAGACGTTTCGAGAGATTTCGATTTGATTAAATTGTCATTGATGTCGGAACTAATAAATTACCTTGTATAACTGAACTAGAAATTAGAAGGACGATGTACACATATTGGAGACTGGACGAGATACTTTTCGAAAATGACTCGAGGATAATAATCAGAGTAATGTTGAAATCCTGGCAAATGTTGAAGCGAATGGCCACAGCATATGAGAAGTGGGTTAATGATTCTAGAAATCCGATTCTGTCGGCCATCGCTGGAAGCTGCATGAAAGTGAATCGTAACGACGTAATCGAAACACATTTCTCGCGAAATTGCATGCAGATCACCCGTGGCCGTCGTTTATACAGTAGCGTCCTGTAATTGTGAAATTCCTTAGAATAAAGACCACGTACAGTAATGAAACCAGCGTTTTCCCTTCCCTTTCCCAATTTCACGTTTCGCCAAAACCGAGCCGATAAAACTGCAGCAAATAAAAACTCTTGAAATAAAGAAGAAATTACATTCAAAGCATGCCACTGGTTCTCGCACTGGTGTGACAGAGACGAGATAAAGAAAGCACGGTCAATTTTGAACTAGCTTCTAGCGTCGCGAAATATGCAAATAGCTTTTCATCCTCGTACTCTTTCGCGTTTTCTCTCTCCAACCGAGTCGCAATATGAAGAAACAAAGCGTCGTGTTGCTATCGAAATGCTGAATGGCCTCTTATTAATATCTCGCGACGATTAATCAATTACGTCAACAACAGATAACGCGAATTTTTGGCATTCGTTGTAATCACGAATGTACACTGGTTATTAGTCGTACGTATGTACATATACATCAGTAGCATAACGAGACGCGACTTTATTAGTGATCTTTATTAGTATAATTCAAGACAGTTAAGTTAAACAGGATACATTATAGATCACAATTTCGGAGTTTCGTTGTTTACTATAATGAGACACGAGAATATGATTACACTAATCAACTTTGAAACCAATCTGAAATACTGCAAATATATAATTTAGCACAAAATTAATATACAGCACGTCTCGAGCACAATAGATCACAATTTTGGAGTTTCACTGTTTACTGTAATGAGACACGAGTATGTGATTACACTGATCAACTTTGAAACCAATCTGCAAATATATAATTTTGCACAAAATTAATATACAGCACGTCTCGAGCATAATAGATCACAATTTTGGAGTTTCACTGTTTACTGTAACGAGTATATGATTACACTGATCAACTTTGAAACCAATCTGAAATACTGCAAATATATAATTTTGCACAAAATTAACATACAGCACGTTTCGAGCACAATAGATCACAATTTTGGAGTTTCACTGTTTACTGTAATGAGACACGAGTATGTGATTACACTTATCAACTTTGAAACCAATCTGAAATACCGCAAATATAATTTTGCACAAAATTAATATACAGCACGTTTCGAGCATAATAGGTCACAATTTTGGAGTTTCACTGTTTACTATAACGAGACACGAGTATATGATTACACTAATCAACTTTGAAACCAATCTGAAATACTGTAAATGTACAATTTTGCACAAAATTAATATACAGCACTTTTCGAGCATAATAGGTCACAATTTTGGAGTTTCACTGTTTACTATAATGAGACACGAGTATATGATTACACTTATCAACTTTGAAACCAATCTGAAATACTGCAAATATAATTTTGCACAAAATTAATATACAGCACTTTTCGAGCATAATAGGTCACAATTTTGGAGTTTCACTGTTTACTATAACGAGACACGAGTATATGATTACACTAATCAACTTTGAAACCAATCTGAAATACTGCAAATATAATTTTGCACAAAATTAATATACAGCACTTTTCGAGCATAATAGGTCACAATTTTGGAGTTTCACGGTTTACTATAACGAGACACGAGTATATGATTACACTAATCAACTTTCAAACCAATCTGAAATACTGTAAATATATAATTTTGCACAAAATTAATATACAGCACGTTTCGAGCATAATAGATCACAATTTTGGAGTTTCACTGTTTATTGTAATGAGACACGAGTATATGATTACACTTATCAACTTTGAAACCAATCTGAAATACTGTAAATATATAATTTTGCACAAAAATTAATATACAGCACATCTCGAGCGTAATAAATGTTACCTAATACAACGTTTAAACTTAATGTAACGTTTGATGTAAATACCGACGAAGTGAAGCGAACGTTTGTGCCAAATATCCCGAGGAACGTCTACGTACATTTTCAGATTCGTTTCAAACTTTACTAACACAATAACGATAGTCGAGTCACGTAACACGGTGCTAATGGAGTTCCAAAATGCTTCGCGCAACACACGCAATGCATACTCTCGTGAAGCGTGTCTACGAGCCAGTCTCGCGAGCCTGTGTATTCCCGAAAATTCCTCCGAGCTTTCGTCAGCGGAAAAACGCGTGCCCCAGCCATTCAACAAGTTCTCCATTGTTTCGTCGTTTCGAAAAAAAAAAAAAAATCAACGTCGCGTCGGCGGAGTGAGCGGGAGAGTAAGTAACGAGCGAGGACCACGCGGATCGATAGAGCCGATAGGTTAATGGTTACGCAATCGTGGATTCTGGCGAAAATGTGGCAGAGGACAAGGTCGTGGATGCTCGATGACGCAACGCTACGCTCTGGCCTGGAAAAATAACACGGCTGGCGTCTACGACGTCTGGAAACGCGACCACGCGATCGATCGGACCAACCGAGCCGAGGAGTTATCCGCAATTTTGGCAGCGGCGAGACGAAGAAGAAAAAAGAAGGACTCTCCTCTTCTTTCCGCTCTAGAGAAAGAGACGAATAGCACTGTGGACGTTGGAGAAACAAAAAAGGTGACGAGCAGAGAAAGAAAAAGAACAAAAAAAAAAAGAAAGAAAAATGAAAAAAGAAAAAGAGGTTGGAAGGAGGACGATGGGCAGCCTATTTTCGGTGGAAGGCCACAGGTATATCTGGCTGCGACAAATCGAAAGGTACGACGATGCTCGCGATCCTACGACGATTCCCGCGGTGGAAGGTCCTGGCGAAGGGCAGAGCGCCGCCGTCTCGCCGATGCCACCCTGTGTATAGGCGCGTGGTGGGCGTTGGAGGAGCACCGAGCCAGCCATCGAGCTGAGAAACGCGAACCTAACCCGAAGCTCTGGCGAAAAGGAGATGAGGCTACGCGAGACGACGGCAGAGTGCTCGTGAGGGGGGAGGGAGGGCATAGAGGATGGAGGGAGACGTCCAGAGGAGATAAAATTAGAAAGAGAGGTCAGAAAAATGGCGAGACGGCGAACAGGGGAGAGAGTGAAAATCGAAGGAGAACGAAAACGGACAGCAGGATAGCTGTAGCGAAAGAGAGGGAAGAAGAAACGTGAAAACAGAGCAGAAAGAGAGAGAGAAAAAAAGAGAGAGAGAGAGAGAGAGAGAGAGTGAGATACATACAGCGAGGCCAGGGCAAGAAGAACGACAAGAAGCAAACGAGTGATCGAAGGAAGAACGAAGCGAGGCTTCGTTCGGTTGGGATCGGCGCGAGAGACGAGACGCGAAGAGATTGTGATAAAGAGGGAAGGAACGATCGCGGTGGCGCCGCGAGAGAGAAAGAGAGAACGGCAAGGGGGTTCGGTCGGTCGGCAGGCTCGGCTGGTGCGTCAGTCAGGCTCGAGACACCCGCGAGAACGGAGCGGTGGTTGCCTCCCTTATTCGGTACGTACGTTCGATGCGTCCCCTCCATCACCCCCTGCCCACCTAACAGGAGTCTCGTCTATCGAGGCAGTGTCGCGCAGAGTGTCGTACGAGGCGTATTGTACCGCCTGTCCGTAGTTTCTCCCCTTCCCCCCTACTATTCCGTACGGTCGGTGTTTCTCGTACGTTTTCCACTCGCAACCCTCGTGATTTCGATTTGTGCCGCGTACGAACGAAATATCCTCGGTGGAGCTACACGTACCTACCGGGAAGAGACCGGGCGAACGATCGAAGCAACGTGAAAGGAGTGGCGGAGCTCCTGCAGGAAGGAACCGAAGGAGTTTCTCCCGATAAGATCGGGCGAACCCCCCCTAAAAAGAATCGGAGACAGTGGCGGATACGCTACGCTAGCGATCGAGTGAGTATTGTATCTCGCGGAGCCTTGACTCTGCCCTCTTCTCTCTCTCTCTCTCTCTCTCTCTCTCTCTCTCTCTCTCTCTCTCTCTGTCTCTCTCTTTCTGTCTCTCTTTTTCGCTCTTTGCTTCTGTCCTCTCCTTCTGAAGGCTCATTCAACTCCGTTTCTCTTTGTCTCCTTCTCTCTCTCTCTCTCTCTCTCTCTCTCTCTCTCTGTCTCTCTCTTCACACGTCGACAGCCTTTTATTACGATCGACGATACGCGTGAAACGCGTGTCGCGTGTATTTTTCTGGCTGACCTGTGTTCGATGTCGCGCGCAACAGACACCGAACGGCGAAAACTCACCGATACGCGATGAGTTCCTCTTCTCCCGCGGCAGACGGTGGCATTGATTTCCTCCTCCCGTCCTCTCGCGCCGGCCGTTTGCCCTTCCCTTCCCCTACGTGCACGCACGATCGTAATCTCTCGGCCCTTAAAATCGCCAAATACGAAACTCCGGCAAATATGTCGCTTTAAACGACAAGTTAAAGCCCAACGGTACACGATGGAACGCGAATGGAACGGAAGAACCTAGCCTGAAAATGGCAATGAAGGATACAGTCACGCGTGAAAACACGATGGCTGAAGTGATCGTTACTCTCCGATCCTCGAATATTTGCTTTGAAAAGGGACGGAAGTGCGCGTGTCGGTAGGCGAACCGCTCCCGAAACAGATCGAACGGAACGTTTGTTTGCACAATCGAGGCGAAGGATGATCGTTGATACTCCGTTAAAGCAGCCCAAGCGGAGGAACGAGTTTCTCCGGCGTAATTTCGACGCGAAACTCTCGCTCAACCTTGGAGCGAGCCGCCTGGGACTCTCCTCGGCTTCGAGGCTGGTCCCGGGCGTTGAAACGCGGCCAGAGATTTTAAGAGTAGAATCACGGAGTCACGATGTGCCTCGAAACACCACCGTCAAATTCCGGGCATCCAACGTGCGGCGATGGAACGCGAACGTGTCACCTTATTCGAGCCCTGATACTGTACTCCTCTCTCTCTCTCTCTCTCTCTCTATCTCGTTGGAGAAATGGCGTGATTAAGATATCTCTATTTATAAACAGTGTAACGTGTGTTTAGCACGCAGAACGGAATGGTTGTTCCGGTTTCTCGCACGCGTCTTTGTTTACCAATGGTGTAAAACCAAGAGCGCTTGTTGAACGAACGTTCAAACAGAAGGAAGGGCCAAGGTGGTTTTTGGAAAATTTTCGTTACGAGAATGCGTAGAGATTCTGTTCGAATGGATACGATATGCTTCGAGAAAATTAAAGGGGAATATCGAACACTTTTTTCTCATCGAACACTTTATATATATCGGAGACGGTTGAAGAAAGAAAAAAAAAAAAAGAAAGAACAACTTGTTCGGTTCAAAGACGTGAACTTTTGCGAACGTGTAATCAACGATATATTTAATTCTCGACTGGCGTCATTAGGCCACTGGGAACCACAACAGTTTAAAAACAAATTAGTTACTTTCAGAATTTAATAGCCTTAACATAAATTACTATAGTTATCTATGATTCAACGCTACCGTTTCAGGGTCGATGTTTGAAATGTTCAATTATTATCTACCTATTATATACATATATATATTATAATTATCTTAATATATAATATAATACTTAATTACTGAATTTTAAATCCCTTCCTCCTTATCATGTTCTCTCTTCGTAATCTTTACACTCTAGTTCTTTAGTATGGGAGAGTTAAAAGAGTATAGATTTCTGCACAATTTCTGCATAACCAGAAAGTACCAAAGGATCCTATATCTAACGATTGCAATGTTTTTGCAACTCGAATGTCATTTTATTGCTTGAAAGTTGCTTGAAAGGTCGCTTCAACGCGAACATCACTTCAGGGAACATCAAATTTTCCGGTATTTTCGTGGGAAGAGCCATTCGATCACGTTTGTTTGTCCACGTACGACGATAACAAATATCGCTGTGGCGCATTTGCTCGATCCGATACGTTTTTCGTTCGACGCGAGCGCTCGTTTCAGGTACGTATCGGCGCTTATCGTTTGGCTCGAACGCGAGCCTGGAAATCGAGAAGCACGGAATCGTCGACCTCGAACGGCCATGCTTTCATACAGTATTAGTCACACGTAGCCGGCCGATGAATATTTCAACGTTACAGCCTGCAACACCGTTTGCCCGTGCAAATACACATTCCGCGGGTCGTTTTTCCATTGCGAAACTAACGTCCGCGTCTAATCCGACTGCGATATAGCCCGGCAACAACAACAATAAATACGGCGGCGATCTTACCGGCTGAACCCGCATCGATTTCACTGTACGCGAGTAGCGTGCACACTTTTCCTGCCTCGAACGCGGGAGTCAACCTCAAACTATTGTCCCAGTTACCGTCAAATGGCTTCTGTGACAACTTTTAACGAGGCCTGTCGCCAGAGAAAGCAAAGGCATCGCGCGAAGAAATTTGATTTCTGCCTGCTTGATTAACAAATCTACGGATCGTTGCACGTGTTCGTGGGAAATTGGAAGAAATTGCAGAGAAACAAAATTGTACACGCTAAAATTGCCCCTCGTTTAAAAGGTCTGAAAATGTTAGCGGTTAGATAATAACTTTTTAATGATAGAAGAACGGAGAGGTGACAGCTGTAGACTAGATTGTGGATATTTTCACGCGTTCGTGGAAAATTTAAGTAAAAATGAACATGATATGCAAAATATATAATATTATATAATATAATATTGTATGTACTAATATATAAAAATATATAATATTATATTTAATTATATTTAATATAATATAATACAAGAAATTTTAATATAATATAAATAATATAATTATTTAATATAATACAATATAATAAATTTTAGTATAATATAAAATATAAAATAAAATACCGGTAAATGTAAAATATAAAAGATAAAATGCCGAAAATAATGTACTTATTACATTATCACATTATTAATGTAGCAGCGAAAACAAATTTCTGGAATATATTTCCTTAATTCTGTTCATAAAAATTTGAAATTGCACAAAGATCCTCGTGTACCGATTATTCTTTTGGAGGACAACGTTATGCATATATGCATGAAGATTTGATACTAGTCTACATGCATAAAGATGACGCATATGCATACAGAAATTGTATTCCACTGATTATTATTAATCTCTTGAAGGATATATGGAATACACATGGAATATATATATATATATATATATATGGAAATATAGATTCATTCAGTGGGATAAGCTGTATTAAAAAAATATTTTGAAACAAGGATTCCTACAAGAAAATATATTCTTTTGTACATATCAAGTATATAGGATTTCATCAAGAATTGTATTAAGGAGTGTTAGCGACGAATTTTCGCGAAACGCGTTCGTTGTTCTTAGCTAGTGGCAATTACCACTCGTGTTAGCATTGCAAATGCGTTTGGCGAACGGTTGAACATTGTTTCGTTATCTAGAGTTACTGTATGGTAAACCAGAAGACAAACTCCTCCGGTGAAGGAAAAAAAGAACGATCAAATTCTTCGATCTTTGACGAAGCGTTTACCGACTGAATAATTCATTGCCGTCAGACCAATCGCCAAACCTTCATTTGCGCTCGCCAATATTAAATTACTTTGCGATACTTTTGCTTTTCAATTCGTTCTATATACGTGATAATTCTAAACTTTTATCTGGCAGGAATGAAGTTCTTCATTCGTGATTTTTCATAAAAAAAATTTGGTGCCTGATCGTTCAAACTTGTTTTGGAAAAAGAAAATGCACAGTCTCGTCGATTTTAAAACAGAAAAATCAAAAGGGGACATTTTCGTTATATTTTTTTGATAAAATGATCTGCTATATGTATATATAGTGAAGAAGCCTTGATATTATTGCAGTGTCAGAATTGTTTGAATTTCTCAACTGATAAGGATATCGAATCATTCTTTTTTTTATCGAAGAAATAAAACTTTTCCTGAACGTTGAATCATATTTCAATTATCTGAAAGATGGCAAAAGATAAGTCGAACAAAATATATATTATTATATATTTAATTAAAAATAAATCGGTCAATCTATTAATAAAGTTTTTGTTTCTCGTGAAAAATTCGCTTTTCATTTGCACAGAAAAAAAAAAACTCAGTTACTCTTTGGCCAAACTAAAATACTTTAAAATATTTTCTATATACTTTGCATTTTTGTATCCATAAATTTGTATATCAGTTTCCATTTGCCCACTTGTATCGGTTCATACACATCTGTATCCTCCATTTTAATAAATCCCGGTCAATCGAACCTGTTTCCTAACGTAACAAAAATCGCAATATAATCTTTCTCTTCAAATTCTTATCCTCTGTGAAAGCACGTACCTTCCGTTTCCGAACTTTTGATCGACAGTGTTGCTCCTACACGTACAGGGTGCCCCTATAATTTAAATGCCAAACGCGGGAAACGCATAGGGGACTGATGAACTGAAAGGAGATTTTACTTTTAGAAGATTGCTCGTTTTTGCTCCGTTTTCGAGAAAAATCGGCGAAAGGAAAGGAACAAAAAAAAGTTTTTATTTCCCCACTTGATTAACACTCATTTTACACTCAATTTACGCTTATTCGCAATTATTGACGTTATTAGCCATTTTATCATTCACATTATCATCTTGCAACATCTAATGAAGATACTGTATAACGTAAGCATTGTATCAAACATATATTGACTACTCTAATTGTAGCTAGACATTATTCTGACAATATTTGGTTGCGCTTCAACTACGATTTTCTCTCTCGGTTTGATTCGAGTCAAATAATAAATTTACCGAATGAGCGAGAAAAATTAAAACTTCTCTGTCTTCTGTTTTCTTCTTTTCGCAATTTTCTCTAAACGATCTTCCACTTTCTTCTCTATACGCTCTCGTGTAGCTTTGACATTCAAACTCGGGACACCCCGTACATTCGGCAGAGGACGGTTCGTTGGATTCACGTTTCACATTCGATACTGCGCGTGCTGGAAACGTGGCTGCTCTCTGGTAGGTGGCAGGGTGTAGCCGTCCGAGTCCTGGAGTCTCGATGCATTCGCGATCCTTCGCGTTGCTCTCTCTCTCTCTCTCTCTCTCTCTCTCTTTCTCTTTCTCACGTGTCCTTCGCCACGTTCTCGACTCGTGACTCCGTGACTCGTCCAACACCCGGCAGACCCTCGGCGTTTGCTCTCCCGTCGTCGTCGGCGCACGCTCGTTTATCGTCGTGGCCGCGGTCGCAAATTTTCCCGGAGGACGCTTCGCGACAGATGAAAGTACGCCAGGGACCAGATAGCGGCTGAATTATTGGGGCTCACCGCGGGGGCAGCTGCTATCTATCGATAGATTGAATATGAATTATACGAACGTTCTCGCTGCTGTTCTCCAGACCGATCGAAACGATCCCAGGCGAACCCTGTTGAGAGAGTAACGTCCCCGCGGACGATCTAGCCACTTTCGCGTCGCGGAACGATCACCTGGAGCGTACTCGAACCTATCGAACACGGCCGAGACCTCTCTCTCGGTCGAGTCAGCGGAGAACTAATTCTTCTTCTTCTTCTTCTTCTTCTTCTTCTTCTTCTTCTTCTTCTTCTCCTCGAACGTGCTCTTGGAGGCCATGCGGGAATTTTAGGGGGCGACGGTGTATTCTCTCCGAGGTGGGTGAAGTTTGGCTCAGATTTTATCGAAATCTTGGAGAACGAAGCTCGCGAGCTGATGGGAATTGGCAATTGTTCGAACGTGATCTTCGAGGCCACGTAGGAGATTTACGGATAATGGATATCGTTCTTTCGGGGTGAATGTAGTTCGGTTAGATTTTATCGAAATTCTGAAGGGCAAACTTGTAAAATTCTAAGATGAGAGAGCTGCGATCGTTTGAACGTGCTTTTTTAGAGAGTAATAGGAAGTGGGAGTTTTGGTGATAACAGTGCATTCTTTTGGGATTAAATTAATTTCATTTTTGATTGGATTAAATTTAAATTTGATAAGATTTTGTGGAAATTTTGCGTTTAAAACGAAAATGAAAGTTGCAACTGTAAGAGATTTACAGATAGGAACTGCAAACGTGAGAGATTATGATTATGGGTTTCTGTCCTTAGAGATTATTACAATAGTTTATTCGGGATTAGAGTTGATTAGATTCTCTAGAAATTTTGAGATGCAACAAATTCTACATTTAGGATAGAATATGAGAATTGGTTATTCTAGCTCAGAATTGGCTTTTCCGCAGGAATGAAGCTGTCTTAACAAACGTTGACGAATTTTAATATCAAGTCCAATTAAAGCGGAGATAAGTCTTCGAAAAAATTAGTCAATATTCGTTCTTAATATTCAGTATATTTTCTCAGAGAGAAGCCATCTGAATATTTTACAATTAACGTTAGAACGACTATCAAAATATGCATACAAATTAAAATGATAACGATCAAATGAATAGATCCGTACAATTATGTTTCTGTTTAAACAGAAATCGATATTAAATCCGACAGAAATACACATATTGATGAAATTCAATCGTTCTAACAATTGCAACAAATATGTATTTTACAAGAGATTCTCCTCTCCTCTCACTCCTCTGATAATCGCTGCTCAGGGACTTATTCTCGGCTACGGTGTAAAAACGTGTTAGTTAGAATTTAAGTCACAATAATTTGAATGTT
Organism: Frieseomelitta varia; assembly: GCF_011392965.1. Classification (NCBI taxonomy): domain Eukaryota; kingdom Metazoa; phylum Arthropoda; class Insecta; order Hymenoptera; family Apidae; genus Frieseomelitta; species Frieseomelitta varia. The sequence goes on from NW_025110254.1 coordinate 22,254, forward strand.
GCTCGAGGCTGCGCTGGTCGGCCGATGAACCAAGGCAGACAACGTTATCGATCGGCGAAAGATGTAATTTGCAAACGCGTGCAAGTAGAAACGAGCGATCGTCGAATGATGACACGCTCGAGGCACTCGACTGCTGGCTTTCAGGCAAAACGTAAGAGCGTGGAGAGTCATTCGGATAAACATCCTAATCGCGGAAGTCGTCTCGCGTCGTCCCGTAAAGGGGCGAATTTTCACGAAGGAGGGGCGTGGACGATTATCCCTCGAAAGCGCGAGGGAACCCTAAACCAGCTCGTTCGTTTTCGACTTTCATTTTCCACGAGGCTCGTTCCTCTGAAAGAATTCGAATGTCAAAGAGGCCTGGTAGAAAGACAGTGGTGCTTTTGTTCGCAGTCGGCGTCCACCGACTCGGACGTATAAAAAAGGGGGTGAAAGAAAGAGAGAAAAGAATCGTTGTCGAATTTCGAAAGCTCCGTTGCGCGATAGTTCAGCAACGAATGATATTTATTTACTTAAGCCTTGGTAAATGAAGCACAATACAGTGACGTACAATTGTATGCATGATTGTATGCGTACATATACACTGCCGCTCGAAGGTATTGCGTTTGTTTTAAAATCTGACAATAATACTTTGTACGATGAAGAATTTGTCAAGTGTATTATAGTTAAGTATATGTATTGTAAAATGTATGTGTAATATTATTGTATTATTATAATGTATGTTACGATATTACAATATTAATATACTACAATATATATATTGTAATACAATATTAATATACTATAATTACAATATTATTATACTATAATTACAATATTAATATACTATAATTACAATATTATTATACTATATTACAATATTAATATAATATAATTACAATGTTACAATATTAATATAATATAATTACAATATTACAATATTAATATAATATAATTACAATATTGTAATATTGTAATTAATATTGTAATATTAATATTATATATATATATATATAAAATATTAATATACTATAATTACAATATTACAATATTAATATTACAATATTAATATACTACCATTACAATATATATATAATTTTATACATGGTAAATAGAAGAAAGAGTTCGTAACTTCTTCGAAAGCTAGTACAAACATGAATCGAAGAGTTGATAGTTTCAAAATTTCAAATGGTTTTTCGTTTCAAACAAAAATTTTTTTTGTACCAAAACAAAAGTTTATCCCACAAAAGATAATAATACGAGGTGAAGAATTTATAACGCGTTTAATGAAACAAAATGTAATAAATTCAATTTTTGATAGACGTCAAACCTGTATTCATAGAAATGGAACTAACGTGGGTAAACATCGTCAACTCTTATTTCGAATTTTCGACAGTTTTCTCCCTTATTTTCACTCGTAGAATCTACTGGCGAAGTTATGCCGGAGAAAGTAGGGTCACCCTGTACACTCATCAGCATCGGGCTCATAATTTGCAGCTCGAGTTCCCGCCAGTTACGTTGAATTTTGCAAGAATGGGGCGACCGAAGATTCGTCTCGCGTGCGTGTTGAAATCGCGATAAGGAAACAACCGCGTTAATCCACGCTGGCCAATTACGGCTGTATACACGCTTTATGCATATCGCCGAGGAAGCTAGGTAACGCGCGATCGTGCAACCCGAACTCGTCGGTTCCCAGCGGAGTCATGAAAGTATAATAAGGTATCCACCAGCTTCTGCGAACTTCTCCAGACTTTCATCCTGCCAGATCGGACCTATTATCACGGGATCGATGTTAATTGTAAAGAGACAGACGCGAGGATGTGGATGGAGGGCAACATGGCAGATTGCGAGGAGATGATCCGACCGATCGTCGTGATCTTTCCCAGGTATCTAATTCAGAAGATTGCTCCTCTGTGCCTGTCCGTGGGTGGATTTATACGAAACGGGTATTTCTTCGAAGAAGAAAGAAGAAGATCCCAAAGGAATTTCATTACGGTAGCAGTTCGATTGAAAAAAGGAAGGAAAAAGAAAAACAGGCGAAAGAAGGAAAGGAATTTTGTCTGTTTAATCGTCGAGAAGATACCGAATGTTTCTTTTTCTTCTTCAGTGAGTCGCGACGTTTGTTTAGTTTATGTACAAAGATTGCGACAAGCCCATTTTTGCCAATTTTATGTTACTTGGTAGAGCTAGAAAAGTGGAGTAGCTTGATCTTACGAAAATGGATAGTAAGAGTTTGAAAATAAGTGGAAGCTAATTAAAATTACTTCTACAAAATTATTGCAATATTTTATCGATACTATTGACCAGTGATTTTAGTAACAATGTATAACAACGAACCATAAATGTCTCCATAGACGAGTAAATCAAATTAAGAAAATAAATTAACTGAACAAAGAACGTAAGAAATTAATATTCTTCTAAATGAAGTGATAAAAACGAATATTTTAATTCCAAAATCAAAGACGATAGAAGCTAATTGAAATTAGCTTGCAAAATTATTGCAACATTTTATCGATACTATTGACTGAGTATTTCTAGTAACAATAAATTATAAATATGTCCATGGATGAATAGCTCAACTTAAAAAAATAAATTACGAGAAGAAATAGTGTAAGAAATTGTTATTCTTCTAAATGAAGTGACAAAAATACGTATTTTAATTCTGAAAAACAATCAAAGATAGTTCCGACGCGACAACATATTGGATTTTAAAATAACAATCATTCGGAAGATCTGTCAAGAAGAAAAACAACGATTTACTCTACGGTCTGTTAGAATTTCTCCGAAATTATTTCTGCGGGCGAACGTGACTCGGTGTGGCGACGTTTCGCGAATATTGAATCACTTTCGTGCGAATCATCGGAAGCGCGGCCCGGAGCCAGGTCGTCTTACGTCGCGACGCGAAACGGAAAATAAAAATGCGGCGTGTCGTGCGTGACGAACGCGGCTCGTGAATCATCGACGCGAAAATAGAGCGGACCAGAAGCCAGCGCTGAAACCAACGCTGATAAAAAGCTTCGACAACAATGGTCGGGCTATCGATACGCATTCGGCTGACTGCTTACGTGAAAGTAACGCGTCGATAGCGAGTCGAACGAGCAGGAAGAAGGGACACGCTGCTCCTGAGTAACAGTAAAAGGCTACCACGATGCACTTTCCTCCGTGGGATCAATCGTTCCGCGATCGGACAAGCTCCTTTGAGTCCACCATCCCATCGTTCTCGGTTTCACTTTGTACATTGCAACTTCTACATTATACCTGAGAAATAATTAAAAAATGGGACAGTTTTCAGTAAAGTATCAACTAAATAATTGACACGTGATATGTATAACGTGTGAGTCTTTGAAGAGCTATGTCAATCAATTTTATATAAATCCCTTAATTGACGAGTGTCGCGAGTGTAAAATTAGGAGAAAATGAGTTTATTATCGAAATAGTACGATTATAATTATACTCATTTCAGTTACCAATTTAATTTTCGTGTTACATATTTTATATAATATATATATAATATATATATAATATATATATTATATATATATTATTTATGTTATTATGTTATAATATATATTTTATATTTTAAATTTTAAACTTTAAACTTTATATTTTATATTTTAAATTTTATATTTTATATTTTATATTTTACATTTTATATTTTATATTTTAAATTTTAAACTTTAAACTTTAAACTTTATATTTTAAATTTTATATTTTATATTTTACATTTTATATTTTATATTTTATATTTTAAATTTTATATTTTATATTTTAAATTTTATATTTTATATTTTAAATTTTATATTTTATATTTTATATTTTATTTTATATTAATGAAAAATAAGAGTCATTCTCAGTTTCACGATCTTTGCATATTGCACCTGAGAAGCTTTTAATTTATCATACGTTCCTCGCATTAACAACTTGTAGACTTTTGGTAATTTGAACGAATACACACACCTTTTTCACCAACGTAACCAAGCTCTTTCACTTTCTAAAGAATCTGAGATACTTAAAATAATTAGTTTACTTATTACGATTCGATAGGGTAATAATTAATTTACTCGTTACGATACTACTTGTTAAGATTCAAAATTTCTATCATAGTACTAATTAAATAAATATATCAGGGATATATGTGTTTAGCGATGCATTTTTTATTTGTTACAAGTCAAACCTGCAAATTATTAGTAATTTCAACGAATACTCTCAAGATTAATTTCCACTTTCCAGACCAGAGTTCAAGGATCGCGTAGTTAACGGAAATTATGTTGAAATTACAACCTTGCGAAATTAACGAACGATGACGCGTGTTATCTATATATGCGGTTCGACGATACGTTATCGTCATATCCTCACTATGACGGAAACCTCGTACGGAAGGAAAAAAGAACGAAAAACTGTCACGTATAATATGCGTCGCGTTATGTTAACAGCCGTGGGCCCGTAGATTTCGACGGTCGATAACGATGAAATGTTTCGGAAAAAATATGACGAGGAAATGGACAAACTACAGTAGGTCAAGAAAGTATTGTCACAACATTTTTTTTTTTTTTTTTTTTTGGTATTTTTTTTTTTTTTTTTTTTTTTTTTTTTCTCTTTTTTTCGTTTTTTCGTTTCATTCGTTCTTACAGTTTTTTTCATT
>NW_025110254.1:26881-102695 GCF_011392965.1 Frieseomelitta varia
TTTTTTTTTTTTTTTTTTTTTGGCGATATCTTTATGAAAATAAATGATACATCAGCAAAATCTGTTTGCATAAATATAATAGTTCATTATACGTAAAAGTAATGTTGCACAGCAGCAATTTCCAATAGTGAATTATATAATAATAATAATACGTGAAGTATAAAAATTCGAAAGTAACAAAAGTGTTGACACACTTATGTAATAATTTCAGTGTTTAATCTGCATGTAATTGTATAGTTAGTTTATTTAGATTACAAATTTTATACGAAAGTATAAAAAAAAAAAACAAAACTGATATTATTTGGTTAAATAGTTTAAAGTTGATATCTTTTTAATGTTATCGAATGACATCGTGTCAACATTGCAAAAGGACGCTTGTCTTCAAACCATTAAAAGTATTTTATATTCCTTGCAGATGCATGATAGAACTGCAGAAAAAAATCTCTCACGTGACAATAACTTTTAATTCTTGAATTTTTATATCGCTCGTATCATTATCGTATAACTCATTATTGAAAGTTGCTACTGTGCACATTATTTCTGCGCGTAGTGAACATATTCATGAGAAACAGATTTTGCTGAAATATCATTTGTTTTCATAAAGATATCGCTAAAAAAATTAAGCGTGACAATACTTTTTTGACACATTGTATAACTGACGTTTCCATGGAAAATTTCGATCCATCGCGTATCGGCCAGCAGCCGATGAAAAATTACCTGCTGATAAGGTTAATGTTAGAACCGTCAGTGACCGAAGTAGTTTTAGAAGAAATTAAAAATAGTTTAGAAGAGGTTAAGTCTCGTTCTGAAGGAAACTTGCCAACTTCTCACGAACTTCGTGAATTTTTTATAGAATGGATAATCGAGCGATGGTTATTCTACGTGCAGAAATAGGTCAAAAGTTTTTCCATTCTACACTCTCGATTTACTTTTATATGCGAATACGTATTCATTCCTGTTCAACCACGGTACGAGCTCTGCCACGCCCTGTGCAATGCAAGGGAGAAACACACCCTTATCGATGCGCTTTACAGGAAGCCGTTCAAACCTCTGAAATTACACCGTAATGAAACGAATTTTTATCAAATCGTAATTGCAAAGAATTTCTGAAAGATGAAAATTTGTATCGTGTAAAATTTGGAATATCTCCGTGAAAAATTGCGAATTAATCAAAAAAAGAAAAATTTCGATACTATGATGATTCAAATATCAAAAGAAGGAGCGAAATTTTCAATGAAAATGAAGAAATAAAAATACAAAAATAATATTATTATAATTATAACAAATTTTAATACAATTTGTAAAATTATATTAATAAAATTTATGTTACTATAATTGCAATAATATAAAAATGAAAATACAGAAAAAAAAGTATACAACCTTGTAAAATATGTAACTTCCCTTTCAGTTATAAAATTTCAAATGAATGGAAATGAGCAAGAGAACAATTTCTTTTTTTATTAACAGACGTTTATTTCTATATATACAGTATGTATATACATATGTACAAAAGCATAACGAGTAAAAGCTTATCGGTTTGAAGTGTTCTTAGATTAAAGGCTTCAGCCCTGGAGCACGCGCAATCTCAAGATAGAAATCTGCTACATTAACAAGTAAACAATTGTTAATTTTTGCCTTAACTATGGGGGTTATGTTTTTTTTTTATTATTATTACACAATAAGGCACGGGATTAGCAAGCAAGATGGAACAATCCTACCAAGTGGGTAACATCCCGCGAAAAAAGAGTACAAGTTGCTCTGTAATGTCACAGAACGAAAACGAGCTTCGCCAGGCTAACTCGGTTCGACGAGTAAAACATTGTTCAGTCCCATTAAATGCGAAATATCGCGTAGAAAAAAAAATACGAGTTGTTAATGGTGCTCCGTGAGGAAGTAAGAGGATAGGAATGGGCGTGGCCCACGATCGCAACCTAACTCGCCAAGTATATGCTTGAAAGCTACGGGCAAACGGCGCTACTTAAAGAGTTAATATATCGATGAGAACGTAATCGCGAACTCGTGGAAGGAAAGTCTGCCAGTCGGTTGTATAGAATCGCCTTTTCTTCTCGTGTTCGGGACGGTACGTTCGCGGAAAAGGTTACACATGTGTACGTACAAGGTGGAGCAACAACGTTTACCAACAGGATCTCCCTCGATTTACGCGAGTACCGTGTACTCCATGTATCCAATTACTCGACGAGAGCGATTTTTATTCTTATAAACGACGTACGAGTTTAGATGAGAGAGAAAACTATATGACAAACGATAATATTCTCTCGGGGGATAAATTAATTTTTTTATTTAGAGGGAAGTTGCACTGGGCCCCTACGAATCGGGAAACGCGCCGATAGGTTTGAGGCAGGAAAATAAATCGAATAAAGTTGACTGAAGAACTGTACGACTGGCTACGAGAAAATATTTTCAAAATAGTTAAACAGTTAATATACTTGGTTCTCAGGTATTCTAAATTAGACCACATCTACCCTTCACTATTTTAGATACGAACTTTCGTTCAAAAGTACACTTGTATACTGAAAAAAAGAAAAGAAACAATTCTGAAGAGTATTTCGCAATACTAAGGAAATTTAAATATATATTTGATAAGATAATCGGTCGCTATCGGATGAAATTCTAAAGATCAATTACGTTACTCCAGACGCAACGTATCCTTAGAATATGCATAATTTGTCTAATCTAAAAGAGCCATTAGGGGATTCGGTTTACCCAATTGAAAATTAACTCGATTAAAAATTTCTTACGTAATTGAGGGAAACGCTATCGCGCGATTTTGACACGATCGTCAATTTGAAACCGAGAACCGAGCTCAGCAACTGTCATGTTCATTCTCAAATAGTTCTTATTAGAGAATGAATATTCGCGCGAGGGGATTAAATTGCAATTTTCCTCAAACGAAGAACAATTTGAGTGTTGATGCCTAATAAATTACGCCAGTCTTACTGTTTCCTCTTAGCTCAGACTTCTCTCTCTCTCTCTCTCTCTCTCTCTCTCTCTCTCTCTTCCGTGCAATTTGCCACGGAAGCGTTAATGCACCGCCTACATGCACGCGCGAGACCATTTAAATTACTCTCGACGGAATGGCTGGAAGAGTGCCGCGACTTGCCCCGCAATTATTCTCTCTGTGAGTGTTACTCTTGTCGACTTTCGGCTCGTCTCTTTCTTCCCATTTTTTTCTGAAGAATTTTCGTACAATCTGCCACTACGCGATTGATGACGAACTTACGATTTTCATAACACTCGGAGTGTTTCTCAATCGCTTCTGAGTGGCAATACTCTTTTATTGAACAATAATCAAATAACTTGCGATCTTTCCTTTGCCTGTACAAGAAATATTTTGTTAACAAATTGTAGAATTTTTTATTTATTAACGTCGTTAATGATAAATTTAATTACAGGACAACCAACTTTTGACGCGTGCCGAAATACTTTACGTGTAAATAATTATAATTTAAACAGAAATCAATTGATTTTGACTAAAGTACCCATATTTTTTGAGCTGTTGCAAAAACAGAAAATCTGAAATTAATTACATATATATATTATTAATTTATTCCTATTTAATTCTATTATTCTCCAAATTTATATATATATATATTAAAGTAAATATATATTTTATATATAATTTATATATAAAATATATATATGTCATACTATATTATATATTATTAATTTATTCCTATTTAATTCTATTATTCTCCAAATTTATATATATATTAAAATAAATATATATTTTATGTGTAATTTATATATAAAATATATATATGTCATACTATATTATATATTATTAATTTATTCCTATTTAATTCTATTATTCTCCAAATTTATATATATATTAAAATAAATATATATTTTATGTGTAATTTATATATAAAATATATATATGTCATACTATATTATATATTATTAATTTATTCCTATTTAATTCTATTATTCTCCAAATTTATATTTATATTTATATATATATACTTTATATTATATTATATCTTATTAATTTATTTCCTACTTAATTCTCCAAACATACTCTTCACATTTGTGTCTCCTCAAACACCTTCTTTTATTACGCTATACTTCGTTTAAAATGTAAAACACACAAATCCAAAAACATAAAAAAACTACGTATATATCTGTCGATTTCCAATTACAATGACCATCCAAGTGAAGTGAGAACGAAGTCAAAATAATTATATCAGCTAGTTACAGAGAATGCAACAGAGAATTTCTAATCAATAGAATGTATGTAGCTGACAATTATAATTATCGCCTGTTTTCATCTCGCCGCGATATTTCTGCCTTGTAACGATGTAGCAATTCGGAGCTACTTTCGTCGCGCATGGTTCCGAACTGTCGAACCAAGTGAAATCAATTCGCGCGAACATGCTCGACGGTTTCTCAAAATAATCGTCGACACGCGAAACGAGATAAATCTCTGCCTCGGCTATCGATGCATCGAACACGAACGTTCGTACCTCGAGATCTTTTTAATCGTTCGCGATCACGCCCGCCACTGTGATGGTCGATCGACGCGAAAACAACAGAAGAAGAATAGGAATAGGAATCCGTACGCAGAAGTGGATGCTCCGAGCGGAGAAAGTAATCTGGTGAACAACACACGATATTCTTCCACGATGGTTCGAGAACCCGATCGATGGATATCGAAGATTTATGCAAATTATCCCGTCAAAGGCTTTACACTCGTGGCATGTTCGCATCTGGCCAAACACTGTTCTGATCGTCAGCTGATAAGGGTAGCTTTCATGCAGCTATGAAGGAGCCTATGCATTTTTTAAGGAAAATCCTCGAGAAGAACCTACTAGCCTACATCGGGGATTAGAAATGGTCGATTGAACATCTCTCGCGGCAGACACGACTTGCAAGACGGAGTAAGGCAAGACAGAGTTGTCAGACGTTGCTAAAAATTTAACGTCTCAATCTTAATTCAATCACGAACTTAACAAGAAGAATGAATGAAACTACTTGAAACTTCTTGTAAATGTAATTCTTTAATATCTTGGGAATTGAATTTCAAGCTTCGCAGAAGACGGTGCATTTTAATATAATTGAACGCCTGATGCCTTGTTTAATTTTAAACTTCGCGCAAGAATAATGAAATTTTCTTTTATTTTTAATGTAATAATTAGGTATCTTAATATCTTATTTGATATCTCAGAGCAACTGGTGCTTTTTAATATAATAATTAGATGTTTGATAGTTTGGAGATAGTTTACCTTAAACTTTAGTGTTGGTACTTTTTAATAGATTTTTAACAGATTTTAACAATTGGTACTTCATCAGTAAAATAATAGTATTGATTAACTTTTCAATATAATAATCAAGTATTTGATATTTATTTAATATCTTAGAATTCAGCCTTAAACTTTGCAACACACAATGATGAAACTACTGGTACTTTTTAATATAATAATCAATAATTATTTGGATATTTAAAAAATATAATATTTATAAATTATTTGGATATTTATAAAAATATAATAATCAATTATTTGGTATTTTAATATAATAATCAATTTGCGGGTATTTGTGGGAAGTTGCAACTTCCCATAAATACTACATAAATATCCAAACAACTGAGTATTGTATTAAAAAAGTACCAATAGCTTAATATGCAAAAATATAAAATTGATCTAAATTTCACGATATTGCCAACAAAGTTATAATTTGACCGAAATATCTTACGTACTCTGTACGGGCCACTCAGAGACCACATTGATCAACTTCCGAGTATTACGAGCGTCATTTTCTAAAATTGCCGTCTAAGCTAAATCATTTGCTTTTCAAGACTGGCTTTACTAATGTTACCGAGCTGAACAAAAGCAGAGTATTAAAATAAACAGAGAAATGACGGCGTGCGTTAGGTTAAATTATGATTGATCAATGCGTTCGCGGAATGGAGGAAGCAAAGCACGAAACAAGGGGATCAAACGAGGCGACAATTTGTAAAAGTTCATATTCCTGGTTTCGGAGCAGGTTCCCGCTGAAATACGGTTCTGCGTGTTGCGCGCGTCGACGAAAACGAAAGTTAGGAGGAATTTGTGGTTTGGTTAGATGGTCACCGAGCCAAGTACCTCGCCCTCACTTATCTCTGTCCGCTATTAGACCTAACGTTTGCCGGACGAACCGGGGGGAAACACAAATTTCATTTTCTTCTGTCTCAACCAGCTACATTAACTCTGTAACGCTTCGCGCTATCACGTGCGTGTAACTTTGGACATCTCTAAATTATCGCAATATGAAATTAACCCAATTCAAACGAATCGCATCGGCTTAATCTTAATACATTGTTTCACCAAGTTGTGATGCAGGCGAAATTATCGACAATATTTGATTAGACATTGACAAGATAGAATAAATAAGTATAATAATTAGGTGGCTGAGGCCTCTGCAGAGTGACTTTAAGTATGTCTGTTTATTACTGAAATTTTACTGTTCTATTTGTGTCTGTTGTACTGAATTTTGAATGTTAAAGTTGAACTAGAAAAATTGAACAACCGTTGTCGAATCCTGACGTTCAGAATTCATTAAAATTGTAAAAAAAGAAGAGAGAGAGAAAAATTATGTAGCAAGTTTTAAGGAGTCGTTATGAAGAGGAAATTTCAATCTTCGAAACCATGCTTGGCGATGAAAAAGTCGTGAACAAAATTTTTTATTACTTTCAAGGATTACTGAGATTTTTGCAGTTTTTGACAAAATTCGCTAGACAATATAAAATTATCTTCGAAACAAACGAACACAGAACTATCAAAAATAGAAGCTTTACGCTGTAAAATAAGATCAAGTTGATTATTACACTGATTCTGCTTTTACAAAGTTACGACAGATTAAATTATCGACAATTTTTCACTGTTATTGGTTCAATTATGCTCTTCGTTGTACATAGTGAACCTTGGCGCACAGGATATTGCTCAAATTTGAGAAGAAAAATGAAATAATCGTTATCGATCCTTCGTCCTAATCTTTCGTTAGTGATTTGTTAAAATACTAGAACTCATTTTTGTTTGTTGAAATAAAAATGAAATTAAAATGAAATAAAAATGAAGACGAAATTAAAACAATATAAAAATAAAAATTAAATCAAATTAAAATAAAAATAAAATACGAAATAAATACGAAAATTCGAGCAAAATTAAATATGATTCGTTATTCGAAGTGGAAAGGGATTGAACATGGTGGACGAATATCAATAAGCCACGTATTCGTAAATTGTCGTGGAATGTGCACTTGCAAGAGAGCTTGACTAATGTCTTCCGGTTTCTAGATCGAATGAAGTCCTTCGTTAAGGCTGATACGCGATGTTGCCTGAAGATTATCGCGAATAATCAAATTGCTCTTAGGTCAAAGAACGTCTCGGCGTAGAAAACTTATGAAATGGACATTCGAATTCCGATTATTTCATAGATGACAAGACGCCTGTTTCGAGAGTTTGTTAACATTCATTTAAAACGTGTACCAAGACTCTCAGATCTAGGAGAATTATAGTGCATAAATTGTTGGACAAGCGTCTCCTCCATCTTTGATCTTCGCCACTGAGAACATCGGTGGTGAATCTTGACTTTCCGCCAGCATCGAAAATACAAATCTGTAATACTTGACGTGAAGCGTCTACAGGCAAAGTTAATTTCTAATTCAATTATAATGAAAAATTATACTTATAATTAGAAAAATGACTTATATAAACGTAACATTCATATTAAAATAAAAATTCTCACGCATTCCCGATTTTCTGCGAACGAATAATTTTCATGATATTCACTCTACCGAGAAGAAATTCTCATTTCGATACTTTTCATTTGAAGCAGATCTTTCGTTTGTTCAAGACGAACATTCGAAAGGCAAATGTTTCCTCCAATTCCATTCAAACATCATTATCGTCCTTCGATCCTCCGTCTGGCGAAAGGCTCGTAATTTCACGGGACAGCGTTCGAGGGGGAGAAATTCTGAAAAGTTCTCTCAAGATAGTAAAAGATACTCGAGATCGTTAAGTCGATTGAAGACAAACAACGTACGGTTGTGTCGATAAGATAGGCGAGAGACAAGTCGCGCGTGGCGCCAATGTTTCACGAAGAGAACTGTCAATTGACTGGTGCTGCGCTAGACAACTCTGGCTTCCTGTTCTCAAGCTGCCTCGTTACACGTTCTTAAGCTGAAATTCTCGGGATGACAGAGCGAGAAATCCTCCGGTGATTTAATCGCTGGCAACTACCAATAAATTGGATCGATTGAATTTGCAACATGGGCCGTCGTTAACGGAGCTCGTCGTTTGATCTCGTCCTCGCGCGATGATTCGATGTAAGAACGGATTTTAATTGTGCGTCGTACGGCCTGGAAAACTTTCGCTGACGTCTTTCGTCGTGATTCGATCAATCTCATAGGATTCGTGGGATATAAATTGGCTTGGAATTGGAAAGGACGTAAATGCGCCGCTAGCGACGAGGAACGATCGACACTTTAAACTGCTGTGATAACTTTGCAAAGACGAGTCGTACTAATGTTTACTAATATTTACATACTCGTAATAATATTTAATAGATAAATAAAAATAAATGCTACTATATATTTTTATAGTAATATTAAAATATTACTATATATTTTTTATAGTAACATTTAAGAATTTATTTATTATGTATTTCAGATTTTAACTGGTATTTATTTCCTCGTACTTTTTGAATTATTTAATATATGATTGAAAGGGTTCAAGAGAATGTATAGCATTTAACGAGTGTGTCATTTTATTAATAATGAGAATTATTAATTATTTTTCATTTTAGAGATATTTTATTAAATAAAGGATACCTCTAGCAACGTTTCTTGAAAAATTATATAACATTATAATATATAATTGTATATTGTACATAATATTATATAATAAATTGACAATATTTTAAAGAGCGTACGACAATATTTTAAAGAGCAAAAATTCCTCTGTTTCGAGCGTTTCGAATGTTTTTCTCATAAAACGAGAAACTGCAAAGTCTGCTGGCCATTTCGGGCAATGGCTGTAATTTTGTTTTATGAAATTACGATCATGACAAGTTATGGTCATGTGTTTCCTTCTATTCGCTGCCCTTTTACTACTTTTGTTTTTCAAATCGCTTCAAACTCAATAAAAGATGACAATACTGAGAAACAACTGACAATACGTAAAATTTTAAAATTCAGGAAAATCCTAAAAATTATAGATGGAAAATTCTTGATGAAAATCATATCTTTATTTTTCTACCCGCGATTCTCTCTATTTTTCTTTGTTTTCTTGTTGTTCGCGTTGCAAACAACGTTGAACTCGGCTTAGATATCGCACTGTCGATCCCATCCCCAATATCAACGTAAGTAGATACTTTGACGTGGCTGCGAAGAGTTTGCAGAAACACCGGGGCCAGGTCTTACTCACTTACGACACCGTGAACGAATCCAATATTAGGTAGGTAGGGAAACGAGGATATCGGAGTTCCCCTAATGTCATTATACGGTTTCGTACGGCTTCTGAGCCGCTCAGATACCTTAAATTATCTGAAAAAAAACTGCTAAACTCGTTCTCCATTTCGACGACTGCGTTTCTAACCTTAAAAAACGAGGTCACCCTGAAAAGGAGGGAAAGAAAGGGAGAGAGAGAAAGAGAGAAAGAAAGAAAGAAAGAAACGAGAGAAATGCAAAGTACATGTACGTAAGAAGGGGAAAAGCGTGAATTTTATTTTAAAAGCGTGAATAACGCGATTCCAAATGGATCATCCGGCCTCTTCCGGCTGACAGTCGATCTATTTTCCGTGACTGCGTCGTGCTGCACCGAACGTTCGCTCGATATATTTGTTCGACCAGCTAGAGGAGTGGAGAAGAGAGGGTACCTGTGCTCACCGAATGACTCAGGCCGTATATATTTCGGCGGGTCCGGGTGGTTCTCGTCAAAAGGGAAGTATTTCGCGCTGAGTCAACCACGAAATCTTGAAACTGCACGCAGTTACCAGCCCACGATTTCGTCAACAATCGATCGTCTGACACTGAGATTTGACATCGTCAAAGAACACGAGTAAAAATAGAACGGAATAAATTTATAATTGGACAAAAGTAAATTTAAGTTAATTATAATTAATCTTGCGATCTATTTAACAGGAGTGTGAAAGTCGGGTGGAGAGTGGATAATCTTCCCGTTGAATCAGGGATTTTCTCTCAAAGTTTATAAGCACATAAGTACATTCGGGATTCGATACTAGATTCGGAACGCGATTTATCGTAAATTTTTATTTCTGGAAATATTTTCGTGTCTAACAAATTGAATTTCTGCATCTGTCAATCACGAAATCTTGAAACTGCACGCAGTTACAGATTTCGTCAACAATCGATCGTCTGACACTGAGATTTGACATCGTCAAAGAATACGAGTAAAAATAGAACGGAATAAATTTAAATTGGACAAAAGTAAATTTAAGTTAATTATAATTAATCTTGCGATCTATTTAACAGGAGTGTGAAAGTCGGGTGGAGAGTGGATAATCTTTCTGTTGAATCAGGGATTTTCTCTCAAAGTTTATAAGCACATAAGTACATTCGGGATTCGATACTAGATTCGGAACGCGATTTATCGTAAATTTTTATTTCTGAAAATATTTTCGTGTCTAACAAATTGAATTTCTGCATCTGTCAATCACGAAATCTTGAAAAACAGGTTTCGTCAACAATCGATCGTCTGACACTGAGATTTGTCATCGTCAAAGAACACGAGTAAAATTAGAACGGAATAAATTTAAATTAGACAAAAGTAAATTTAAGTTAATTATAATTAATCTTGCGATCTATTTAACAGGAGTGTGAAAATCGAGTAGAGAGTAGATAATCTTCCCGTTGAATCAGGGATTTTCTCTCAAAGTTTATAAGCACATAAGTACATTCGATACTAGATTAGGAACGCGATTTATCGTAAATTTTTATTTCTGGAAATATTTTCGTGTCTAACAAATTGAATTTCTGCATCTGTTTGCACGAGAGCATATAAAACATAAAAATACGTGTTTCGTATAAAACATGCAGAAATTTCAGTTTTTAAAAGCATATAAAAATGTTCTAAACATATGAAAACATGTAAAAATAATTACAACATATAAATCTACATCCACCAGCACTCATTGCAATAACCATCCATTAACAATTAACCCACGTAACTGCACGAATGTCACACCACAGAAACCCAAAGACAGAAATACGGAATCAACGCAAGTACAAATCTGACTTCTCAAAATGACATACAAAGTGTATTAAAATATCTCAAAAACATAAACTACTACACCCATATCTAATGATACCGTTGTCCGCTAATGACCTCGCTGTCGATGCGACATTAAAGAAAAATAGAAGAAGAAGACGAAGAACATATAAATGTATAATACAAGTATAAGTATATTAATTTATTATTATAAACTGTCGATGCGACATTAAAGAAAAATAGAAGAAGAAGAAGAAGACGAAGAACATATAAATGTATAATACAAATATAAATATATTAATTTATTATCATAAACTAATTTTTTTCTATCTCAACTGAGAAGCGAATTGAGTTCGAGGAAAATGAATAGAACGGACGAGAGTTTAGGGAGGTAGGCTCGAGCTCTCGGGATTAAAAGTACACCCACGCGAGGTTTGTCTGTTTTTCTTTGGCCGTGCTCGGTTGAGAAACGACGCAAGAGCCGCGGGAGACGGCCCGATCACGCTGAAATCTAAGGGTTATTTCGAACGTTCGTTAAGCGTACGTGGAACGATGCTGTTCGGTAGATTCGTTCGTAGCGAACGAGCCGACGGGATGCTCTATGCCGGGTCGTTTTGCATGCCCGCATAGACCGAAAGCGTCTGTTCGCGTGGAAAGATTCACCGTCGCAGATAAAATCGCGGAGGAAGATACGGTTTCTCGTCACGACACACTCGCCTCGTCGGATAGTAGAAAGGCGGCTCTCGGCCGGTATCGCCTATTAGCTGAACGGGAGATTCATGGATGCTGCATTATTCATAAGGGAAGACACTTTGCAGCCTTTATTTTTTTTTTTTTTTTTCTTTTCTTTTTTTTGGCTCGATCAATCACCGGGATGGTAACTAATTTAAAACGCGCGACAATTTGTGCGTTAACCCGGATGCGTGGATGAGTCCATCCGCGCGTGGATTTCGGTGAAATCGAGTCTCGATCGATTTTTTTCTTTTTTTTGTTTTTCTGTAGATGTCGGGTGTCGATAATTTATTTGTTTATTATCTGCGAATAATACGACACATTACGTGAATATTAAAAATATAATAAGAATAATAATATAATATAATAATAAAAATATAATATATACAATGGAAGAGATATTAGACATTATGATAATCGTAACGACTGCAACGTTTTAATCTCTTAAGATCCATCTCTAGTGTCATTGTGTTTGTTGCAAATGTTATACCCTAAGGTATAAACGACAATATAAATTAATTAATATTTTACTGCATAAATGAATATTTATATTTATTATTTTTAAGATGTGCGCTATTGTTTGAATAAGACTGACCTGATCGGTAATTAATGAAACAGCATTTTCATAATGTTAAATAATTATTTGTTTTTAATGTAACATAATCGTGTTTAACGTAACTTCGTATGAAAATTCATTCTTCTTTCGCAAAACTTCAACCGAATTATCTTCGAGTCGAAAGTTTGAAGAAACGTGTGAATAAGACTGATCTAAAAATCAATGGAAAAGTCGCGTAACCTTCGATTACGAGTCTGAGCTCCAAATCCGACTACCAGAAGCCCAACTAGTATTCCTCGTGAGTCACGCGAGCATTCCGCAGAACCCATCGAAGCGACCGGCCGGAAATGTGACGCGAGCTGCCAACAAATCACGAAAAATTTGTACTGAAGCTGACGTTTTTTAAAACCCCATTCCCTTGAGACGTGTTCTCTCTGCTGACGTGTTTCTCGACAACGTCGTTATGCTGCACGCACAAAACTTTCATTCATCGGAGTGAAACTTCACCTCGTGCCTGATTAATTTTCACGCTACGTAATTAATTTGTGAAACGTCAGTTTTTAAGAATGCATTTTAACTTGATGAAACATTTTCTCCAATTTCCTGCCGTTTCAAAGGTCTGACTCGATAATTTGAAAGATTAAATCTTTAGCAGACTTTGAATTCACAACTCGCTAATTTTGTAAGTAACTGCTATGCAAAGTAGTAGCTGTTTTTTAATAATTAACTTGTCATTCGTTTGAGAATTCTATAATGTTACATACCATCACTGTAACTCTACCGAAACACTTTAATTTTCTAATAGAATTTAAATGTATAAATCGCTGAATCCGCAAGAAACTAAACTAAACTAATTGTAATTCCTCTTAAATCTATACTGTCACAAATCTGTTGAAACATTCTAATTTTTTTCTTTTTTCGACAGAATTTAAATTTACAAATCGTTAAATTGGAAGCTACTAAAAAGCTAACTATCAACGATTGCCTCGTAGCAATTAACACGTCATTGGTTTGAAAATTCTACAAATCTGAATTATTAGTATTACCGCCACAAATCCACCAAATTCAATTTTATTCACGCAATTCACGTTTACAACTCGTTAACTCCACAGGAAGCTACCAAGTTCATAGTTGCCTCTGGTAATTAACTTGTCATTTATTTCGACGAATTCTATAAACCATTCTATGTACTATCGTTACACAAATTTTAACACATTGCGTATCGCATTCGGCGCGCCCAGGGCCCGCACATTTTTGGAGCAACAGGGAAACTTTGTACAATGCATATACGCATTTCTTTAATTCACATTGATAAAATATTCTTAAACATTACTATATATTTTTTATAGTAATATTTAATAAATAAATAAAAATAAATATTACTATATATTTTTTATAGCAATATTAAAATGTTACTATTTTTTTTTATAGTAATATTAATATTAAAATATTACTATATATTTTTTATAGTAATATTAACATTAAAATATTACTATTCATTTCTTGTAGTAATATTAAAATTTGACTATATATTTTTTATAGTAATATTTAAGAATCTATTTATTATGTACTTCAGATTTTAACTATTATTTATTTTATATATATATTAACACATTGAGGATGACAAACATGTAGCCTGATAAACATGTAGCCTGATAAACATGTAGCCTGTATTTCCTCGTACTTTTTGAATTATTTAATATATAATTGAGAAAAAAGAATGTATAGCATTTAACCAGTGTATTATTTTATTAATAATGAAAATTATTAATTATTTTTCATTTTAGAAAATTATAATAAAAGGAGATTGTAATAATCATTTTAGAAGATTATGATAAAATGAAAATACCTCTAGCAACGTTTCTTGGTGTGGTATTTTAGGAAACAATTTCCCTACTTCTTGAAAAATTATATATTATAATATATAATTGTATATTGTGTATAATATTATATATAATATATATTATATACATTATTATAATAATGTGTACAATATTATATATATAATGTATATAATATTATGTTATATATTATATTATATAATTTAATACATATATTATGTTATATATTATATTATATAATTTAATACATATATTATATATAATGTATATAATATTATATGTTATATATTATATTATATAATTTAATATATATATTACATATATAATGTATATAATATTGTATATAATATTATATAATATAAATTATACATAACGTTGCCTGGATCGTGTCCCCTGCAAACGCAAAACATCGTTCCCCGTTCCGCAACAGTTGAAAAATGAAAGACGCGAATTCGCGTCTACCGTCCACAATGTGTTAAGTTTAGCCACTTGTAAGAGGCAACGCACAGATGGACGACGACGTTAACGGTGCGATATTTCGCTTGAGTAAACCAGAGGAAACAAATGGGTGAACAAATGAAGCTAAAAACATCGTTTCGGACGTACGCGGTCGTAGACTTTGCGAGTCTCGTTAATTCTCGTCGCGGGGAGGGCAGGGGGATCGTTAATGGCCGTCGATAATGTATGAATCGAGAGGATTAGCCCGTTTGTATCTTGGCTGGATCGTCGGGAACGGGGGAATCCACTGGCAATAAGTCACATCGGCGCGCGATCATTTATCGAGAATAACCGTTCGTCCGTTCCTCCGTGATTCCCTCTCTCGAATTTCACTCGATGGAAGGTGCCTACTTGAGAAGAGAAGCCTGGGTCGGTAAACACGCGAAGTTAGAAGCTGGTAACCTTGAACGAGGCTTCGTCTGCCGCGAAAGCGACGACGTGCTTCACTGCTTCGCCATACATTATCCTCGCGGCACGCTGCACGCTCGCAAATGCTTGGACACTTGCGTAAAATTATTGCAAATACGCGGCGGCTCGGGATGTATCTTTGCGCATACATTTCGTACATACCGTTTGCATCGGTCGATTTCGTAAATTGAAATGCAGGGAGGAATGATGATGTCACGGACAGTGGTTTTCCGATTCGCAGCGGCTTTAAATTTCAAAACGCTTGCTATCGAATTTAATTTTAGAACGTTGATTTAAAATTTTAGAACCGATTCTCCCCGTTATTAGTTTCGACTCTTCGTTCATATGATAAGTGCCTTAGGTTCAATCAGTTTCGAATCGGACATTGAGTAAAATTTGTTTTTGCTAATTTGCTAAAATTCTATTGTACCTTAGAATACAGCGGCTGGCAAAAGTATTCGAATACTTATCGTTTGGAATTTTTATGTATATTTTATATGAGTTATTCCAAAGTGGCATGAATTAAAAAGCGCAGAGACACGATGATATTGTAAATATTATTTTTTAAATTTACCTCAGAATATATTGTTACCAGTGTATATCTTTATTTTTTTTTTTTTTTTTTCATTGACTGAACTTATGAAAGCAAGTCATTTGTTTTTTAATAACTGAATACATGTTATCTTTGAATTACTATGTAATAAAAGCAGAGTTGATTAGTTTCGATTTCGAGATGCTCATATGTGTCATGGAGGACATTTCGGTATTTCTATAGCAGTTCTGTAATGTGATACGATCGTTGTGATTATGTTGGCAAAATTTGAAACCACAAATACATATATATTTGTGGAAATACATATATATTTTTAGCCACGTTCTGGAAATTTAGGCATATTTATGGACATAGATTTTATGAGGTATCGATTTTATTCGTTAGAGATTATCTCAATTGCAAGATGATTAAATAATATGATAAAATATTAATTCCATAATTAAACCAACCATTCTAATGGATATTTCTAATTTTTGTTTTATACTCTTTTCGTCTATATTTATAATACCGCCGCTTTTATTTTATTTATTGATCACGAGATCGATCAACGCGTCAATAATTATACACAGAGTCGATGAAAAATGCATTCGTTCGAACGATTGAAACACGTACTTCTAGTTAATCAAAGTATGATCGAGTCTATGATTCTAGTTCAAATATATACGTACCCTTACGAAGGATAGCGTGATCAGACATTCTGATCTATCCTCGACGAAAAGACACAGAACGATCTCGAAGATAATTATTTCCAGCGGGAGATTTAATTAAATTTTTTTTTCTTTTTCATTTTTAATTCCGCACGGTGATTGATAAGAAGCCTGGATGGGAATTATAAAAGTCGCGAAACAAGTCCCATTGGAATCGATACGACGACGTGAGTTATGAATTATACATTCGGCTTTCTATCACGTGGAGGAGTACTAGAACACCCAGTCGTCTCAATTTCTATTCGATTTACAAGTAATCTTCGTTCCGGGGTATAATTTCAGACACACGAAACGACGATACTCAGTGAAAGCCGAGTGAGAAAGGATTCTGCACTTTGAGTTGGGTAACCTAATTCAAGACCACTCTTTCAATAAAATCTCTCATTTTAGCAATAATATTTCCAATGTAACAGTATAACTTTTTTTCACTTTAGTATCAATCATTTTAATTTCTAATTTTCGTAATAATCTTCTCAATGAAATTTCTAATTTCACAAATTCTTTCATGCAAGGTGAAATACAGGAATAAAAGCAGGTTTAGGAGATAGATGGTGGAAAAATTTCAGAGAGCAGAATTAGGACAGGTTTATTGTCATTAATATGCTAAAGAATGTAATATTTAATAGATCATCTGCTAGATGCTTAGTCGATTATTAACATCGTTAATTATTGATTATTGTTAGATTTTATGCAAAATGCAAGTAATGTGGGAAAATATATGAAATATTCAAAGTATAACGCTTCTGATATAAATTAATCTTTCAATAGGTTTAATAATATAAATTAATCTTTTGCCTTGCGTCCCACTTCTTTTTCTAATCACCTTCGTAAAAACATAAAAGTCTGTTTAAACAATTACCTTATTGGTCGCACGTTTTCTCAAATATAATTTTTAAACACAGACAGACATATTAAGCAACGAAGAGACGGAATTAACTCTTCTTTCCAACCGAGTTAACCGGTTAAAGATTCGAGAACGCTCGAAAAACAAATTCTAAAACTAACAGCCAACAATTCATCCTCGGCTTCAAATAACAGAACAAATATCAAAGTGTTGAATTCTTGACCATGGAGGCTCCACGGTAATCGCATACCCTCGCACCTTGTACTCGATCTGTTGAAACGACACGACAAAAAAAAAAAAAGAAAAAGAAAAAGAAAAAAACAGAGAGAGAGAAGGAGAGAAGAAGAAGAGGAAAAGCAAAGAATTTAATGGCGGGGAGACACGAATTCCTGGATGAGAGAAACGTTGCCGTCGGAGGTAGACCAGGAACGTTCCTCCACGGCGCGGTCGCACCTTGGCGCGTTCGAAGAATCGCAGAAAGGTGGCTGGCATCGGTTCAAAGCGACGTAACCGGCCGGCATTGCGTCGCTGCTTATTCGGAATCCCGGACAGGGGATACGGTAAAACGGCGCGCACAACGCTTTATTACATCTGCCTGTGCGTAAATTTAGGCACACGGAATCGCGAGAGCCTGCTCGCTGCGCGTCTCGGCTCGCCTCGCCGCGCTTTTAACCCATTAACCACTTGGCCAAACGAGAGCCGACTTCCCACCAACGCGAGAGCAGCCATTGTAATTCAATTCGAAATCTCATTGTACGTATTTCACGTTCCATTTTCAATGCTCGATAATCATTTTGGTCAGCAACCTCCAACGTTCCCGAGGAATTTTTAGCTGACTGTTGATCTCGGCTGGGAACGCTGAAGACCGTCGGTTTCTTCATTTTCTGAGTCGTTTAGTTTCTAGAGTTTTTTTTTTTTTTTTTTTTAGCATTTACTTTTAGGTTTTCTTTAGTTTTAGGTTTTAGTATTTGCAGGTTTTTTTAGGTTTTTTTTTTTTTTTAGTATTTACAGGTTCCTCGAGAAATATCATTGTACTTTCTACAGGCATAGTTAGATCTATGCTCCATCTTTATTGCTCTAATATTGACGGGAAGACTGAGTCAATTTCTTTTTTCTTATTTTTCAAGAAAATGTCGATCGCAATTCGAAGTTGTATTTTCTACAAGCATGTTTCAGATCTATTTTTGACGCTGGATATTTTGGTCGCTAGTTTATGATGCTTTCGCGGAATGTTTTAGTTTCTTTATTTATGAATCATCCATTTTCTAGTACAAGTTCTACAAGAATAGCCTTCAACTCAACTAGAAATATCATTGTAGTTTCATAAGTATGTTTCTATTTATATTATCTAAGTTCTATACTTAAATACTTAAATTTGAGATTGGAATCTGCAGTGGTTCTTAAATATCGCGTCAATTAGAAAGTAGACGTCGGGAAAATGTTGCAAACGTAGACGCTGGCCGGGTATGCAATTAGCAACGCGTCCGGATGTCTTCAAGAAACGCTTTAGGTCGCAGGAATTTTAAGTACACGGTGTAATAAAGCGTAGGTAAACGACACTTAACGAACGAATAGCCGATAGCGACTGGAATATTCCGAGTGCTCGTCGGCTTTCGATTCGCCACGAAAACAAATACGAAATGAAAAAGACAAACCGGATGAAAATGATAAATTCAAGAAGCTCGTCCTTGGCACAAAGAGACCATTGTTTCAAATTAATTTTGCGATATTGTTTTAATACTTTGTATGTAAAAATGTTGCCACCGAACAACTCTGGCGCATAATTTTTTATCCCAAGTCCTGCAAAGTGCTATAAAATGATACTTTTAGTCACAGACATTACGTATGGTTGTCTGAAGAATTTTAATTACTTTCACTTGCTTTGTTTCTGACAAAATTTGTTTTCGTGTGTATTTTAAGAAATTGTTGCTTCAATTGATAGATTGACTTTTCAGAGCCTATAATAAAACTCACATGGCCCTTCATTATCAGGTTCTTCAATTTTACAACTAGAAGTTCAACTAAGGATCTTTGCTTCAAACAGTTCAGTGAAAGCACACGTAAATAAATAAATAGGAAGAAATACGAGAAGTGATTTCTAAATTTCGTAAGCAAATATTAAATACGTCTCCGTAACAAATCAATCGAAATAGTAAATCATACTATATACCGTGTGATTCAATGACTCAAAAAAAAAATATATATATATATATATATATATATATATATATATATATATATTTGTTTACACTCAAAAGAACGCGACACTCGTTTTAAAAAAAAGCCAACAGTATCACGATTCACGATTCGATCTGTGAATGAACCGCCATATTGAACATTGTAATCGCCTTTATCTCGAGTAGTCACTTCTGAGTGAAAAACGACGACGGGATCGATGCGAGATCATAAAGTTGGCCACAAAGACGCTTTTCAGTCGGTCGATTGCGTTCCACTCTGGGCGAAAGATAATTTTCTTTTTTCTTTCTTTCCTCGTTACTCTTTTTTTTTTTTTTTTTTTTTAATAAACGACACACACGCGCACTCTCTCTCTCTCTCTCTCTCGAATCGAGCAGCTCCCTCACATTCCTCGGTTCGATTCACCAGGCTCGGAGATCGTTGCCTCGTTCACGGCCGCTCGATTCCTCCGGCTGCGTTTCGATACGAGCGTACGTGGCTGCACGGAGGAATCCGTTGCGCATACGTATGTATGCACGCGCTCGCGCGTGTGCTCCATCAAGCGATTACGAGACCGCGGAAGAGAAGCCTCGAAGAATGCTGGTCCAAGCGAATAATCAGCCTTGTTTAACGCGATTCTTCAGAAAGATACGACCTGGATTCAATGAGGAGAAGCTCTTTCATGAAGCTTCGCGAACAAGAGGTTTTCTAGAGCAGGATTTTCCTTCTGTGACGCGTTGCCGTTAAAAACGCATTCCTCTCGCGCCGGAACGACGTCCAGAAACTTTTGTTCCGTAAATTGTAATATCTTATTCAGTTTCAAGTGCATTTAAGTAAAACAAAAATTGGCGAAACAAATAATAAATTTATCACCTCTCGATAATTTCGATCCAGTGATGTCATACCGACGAGTTCCAAAGAGAAAGCGACGAATTATTGTACACGGTTCGGTCACTCGTTATGGTCCGCAATCAGTTGCCAAGCGCAGGTGGTTAATATTCGAACACTGTTGTAAACGTTAAATGTCAAAACAGTTTGAAGTGTTGGCAATTTTTCATTGGAAAATAATCGCAGTGGAAAGGTGACTTTTAATGAAAACAATTTACATTTGCCAGAGTAATGATGCAAGGTCATAAAATTTTTTTTTTTGAAACGCTGAAACATCTTACGAAATTTTTTTTTCTTTCTGTTCCATACGCAAACATTCGATAGAATATTATCAATGTTAAAAATCGCACATATGTGCGTTTTGATCGTCACTGTAAGTCAGTCTTTTTAATCTGCCAGTCTGAGACATTTCCAAATGATTCATCGATTTTATCTATGATTCTTCAGTCTATTCGTTTGAACTGATTAATTTTATCAAGAATTATTGAATCACTTTACCATGTTGTGCAGTAAGCTGATATTGAAATTCAGAAGGAGTCATCTTCTTCGAACTGACGACTTTAAAATTCTTGATCATTTATCAATGATTTATCTTGTTTTTGAATTTTCACTTTAATTAATTTCTTCGTTTTATCGTGAATCGTCAAATCATTTTGTCACGCATCAAGTCGATACAAAAATTCCAAAAATACGTCAACTAACATATTTAGTATCAATCATCTTCTCCAGACCGTTAATTTTAAAATCCCTCATAATTAATATTCACTCTTTCTCATTAACTTAAAAACTTATCGTAATATTATAAATATTTCAGTTATCATAATATTAAATATAAATATAACATGTTGATAAGTTTCTGCAGAACATTCCAATTTCTTGAAACTTCGTAGAATTATACGATGTCGATGTGAAAAATATTAAGCCAATTTTTGAAATTTCCTTTCAACGCTAGCTTTATCGTTAATAAATAAATTACAGTAACGTAAATTGATTAAAACGAACTCTAAATGAAATCGTTCAACACGATTGGACTAAATACAATTTTCACGCTTGAAAACGCAGTGGAAAAACATTTTCCCACTACTTTAGTAATACTAAAGATTCCACATTACATTTAATAATATTAATGATTCCATTATATTTAATAATATCTTTAATCTTTAAAAATGTTAATATCGAGAACGTAGTAAACACGTTCTGGGACTTGTAAATGTAAAAGAAGAAAACGTATAAATTTATTTCTCCAGGCCGCGAGGTTAAAAAAACGTCGAATGCGCTAATGAGTCAATCTTTTGTTTGCACCGCAAGTAATCGAGCCACTTCGTCAGACAGTAAACAAACAGCGTTGGTACTGAAAAATTTGAAGAGTCTCCTTTTCACGGGTAATCAGATCACTTCTCCCTCGGGGCACATCGAAGATTTACTTAAATCGTTGGCTCGTCTCGTTACCCGACAAGTATCATTTTCCGCCGCTGTGGCTTCGCTCGACAATCAGGATATTCATCCAACAGCGATTGTTCTCCTCCGGCCTCTCAATTAATCCCTTGCGCGCGGCCAAGATGCTTTGTCTTTTTTCCCCCGGAATTCGCGTCGCCTCGGTTCCCTCGCGGTCGATTATCAACATTTCTTTATTTTTTTTTTTTTCTTTTTCTCTTTTTTTAACAGGCTTTCCGTTCGACGGTCCCCTGGAATCGGCGGGCACGATGCCGGAAACCGGTGTCCCTATCGATTCAGATTAACTCGCGTTTATTGCCACGTCGGCGATTCACCTCGTGGGAAACCAATCGGAGTC
This sequence comes from Frieseomelitta varia, assembly GCF_011392965.1. Classification (NCBI taxonomy): domain Eukaryota; kingdom Metazoa; phylum Arthropoda; class Insecta; order Hymenoptera; family Apidae; genus Frieseomelitta; species Frieseomelitta varia. The sequence goes on from NW_025110254.1 coordinate 49,100, forward strand.
AAAAGATCGTCGCGTTTTATGCTTCGTCTATGTTGGCAGATTAATAATTCGGGTTATTAGTAATAATTAGCCCAGGTATAATTGTCTGCGATGTCCTATATATATATATTCATCCAGTTCCTGTATTTCGACAAAATACATTATTTTATTATAATTAACAGTAATCGAATCTAATGTTACTTATTTGTGAAAATATGTATCTATATTTTGAGGATCTTAATATTAGTGGAATTAAAAAGTTTCCAAATCCGCCAATTGTAAAAGGCAACTGTAGAAAAAATTATTAAAAATGCATATCTAGTAATAATTGAATGATATATATATATATATATATATATATATATATATGTGTGTGTGTGTGTGTGTGTGTATAATATGCATTTTTAATAATTTTTTCTACAGCAGTGCCAAAGGTACACGCAATTAATAATTATATATATATATCGTAAATACTACATACCGTGTGATTCAATGACTCAAAAAAAAAAATATATATATACATATATATTTGTTTACACTCAAAAGAACGCGACACTCGTTTTAAAAAAAAAGCCAACAGTATCACGATTCACGAGTCGTATATATATATATTTATATATATATATATAATAAAAATAATATATTAAATAAACTTTACTATTTGATTCTTTATAGTTTTGGGGACACTGAAACTATGTTTTAACTTTTAAGATTTTCTTCCTGGCTGAAAAAAACCTTTATTTCTCTCTATAATATATATATATAATAGAGAGAAATAAAGGTTTTTTTTCAGTCAGGAAGAAACCTTATCTCAAAAGTTAAAAAAAATAGCTTCAGTGTCCCCAAAACTATAAAGAATCAGATAGTAAAGTTTATTTTCATGCTTTTATACTTTATTTAACAATGAAAAATATTTTTCTTGAAAATTTTTGTTATTGATTCAATTTTGCTCATGACTGTACGTACGTACGTATGCATGTATGTATGTATATCGAAATCGAATTGTGTCGCGTGGGTCAGCGCACGCGTTATCGACGATAACCCCGGCCAGTCGTAACCGAGTATGTGCATAATTCAACGGTGTGAATGCCGTTTCACTTCCTACACCGGTATTCCTTCGCTGATTCGCGTGCAGTGCCAAAGGTACACGCGATTAATATTGCCTAGACGATGCTTTTCATCACTTTCGTGTATCATTATCATGTACGACAAGCTTGCTAATTTGCTAATTTGCCAACTTTAAAACAACTGTAGTTAGATAGATGTTTCTCTTAAGGATATTTCATTTTTCACTCAGAGTCCTTTTTAATGAAACCGCGATCGCTATTCTTCGGCTATATATGTGATTATTGATTTTGTAAGAATTATTGCAAATTATTCTAAAGGCCTTAAATAGTTGTAATAAATATAGTTATAATAAATAATTTGACATTTTTGTAAAAATTATTGAAATTTTTATTATATATATATAATTATTAATTGCGTGTATCTTTGGCACTGCTGTAAAAAAATTATTAAAAATTCATATTATATATATATATATATATATATATATATATATATCATTCAATTATAACTAGATATGCATTTTTAATAATTTTTTCTACAGCTGCCTTTTACAATTGGCGGATTTGGAAACTTTTTAATTCCACTAATATTAAGATCCTCAAAATATAGATATATATTTTCACAAATAAATAACATTAGATTCGATTACTGTTAATTATAATAAAATAACGTATTTTTTCGAAATACAGAAACTGGATGAATATATATATATAGGCCATCACAGACAATTATTATTAAATAGTTATTAAATACTTTTGCGAAAAGTTATTACAATTATAGTAAAAATTTTGAATAGCCTTAGAACTTATTTCAACTAAGATAAAGTCGTTTGAGTCTACTCATCTTCGATATCTTAAAATTCGATCAATTTGAAATGATAAGAATAGAACCTATTACCGGAATAGAATAACGTGAAAATATTACGAAACAGAGATGAATTACTATTCTTTGGTTTCGCGCAATCGTCGATTTTATCGTTGTAAGATTCAGAAACCTGTTCAAGATAAAACCAGATTATTTGAATCACTGCGATTTCACTATTTTAAAGTTCAATCAGCTCGAAGTAGAATAATTAAATACGAAATTTACTACAAAATAAGGAGCTGTTATTCTTTGCTTGTTTTCACGCAATTGCCGGACGAGATTTAGAAGCTGTTTAAGATGAAACAGGATTATCTGAAACACGATTTCAATATTTTAATATACAATCAACTTGGAATGAAGTGATCAAACGTCTATAGAATTACGAAAACACGCAGTCATTCAGTCGAGAGGTCAAATCGAATATTCCGAACGACAAACAACGTTTGAAAATTTCTCGAAGCGATGGTTTCTAATTTGCCTGTCACCGGTACGATCGGGAACGAGTGAAATATGTATATCTCCGCGTGGAGGAAAAACAGAAGGAACTCGAAAGAGCAATGGCTGGATAAAACGAACACACGTGTTCACTCTACCATTCGTCGAACAGTTCGACCGCAATTGCTCATCTAATTGGAGCGTTGATTTTAATACAAAATACATCTTTGCCGGTGATTCGAATTTATTCAATCAGAGGTGCACAACGGTGTTTCGCGAGTCTATTTTTCTAACGGGGGGCGTGAATTTTCAAACGAAAGAAACGGGACAAAGAAAGAAAGAAGTGGAAGGAACTGCTGCTTAAGAGACGACCGGCGCCGGTTTAAATAATTGGTTCGCGTATCGCGAATCGCGAGAATTCGCCGCCTTTCAGACGATTCCGAGCTGCGTGCACGCGATTCATCGCGTTTCACTGTCGTAATCAGCGTTGTCAATCGCAATTGATTCACAAAGAAACGCTGCCGCCTGCGCCGATCGTGTCGCGTTGCGCACACTGACTCATGGAAAGGAATCTTTCGTTCGTTGTCCTTGTCGCGTGTAATCGTTCTCGATTTAGATTATAAAAGAGCGTACCGAAATTTTACGCGCGTATTCGATCTTTCCCTTTGAGAAGAACTCACGTATGGTTAGTTAAAAAGTACAATAATATGAAACGCAAAGCTCCATCATGGACCCGAATTTTACATCAACTTTATTAAATTTCTTCTAACGCTGGTTTGAATCTCGTGATCAATTCGTTTCGTCTAGATAGTAAATACCTCTGCGTTGTAAATTTACTTACTTTTCGAAGGTGATACTTGTCGCATTGATCTTGTTCTTGTACGTAAGATGATGCAAAATAAACCTCTTTTTTTTATAAATATAAGAACAATCATCGTTCCTCTTTGTATACGGAATATACAAATTCAGGATGTTCCGATTTTTTCGGCCAAACATTGCTAATACATTACACAGATTAAAATAGAAAATGAAATAATAGCGAAAACAATATGCAAAATGAGCAGTAAGAAATGCACGTCACTACGACTTTACAATGATTGTTAAGGAAACGATTGTTGATGCTCGTGCTAATAACTAACGATTTAATTTCATGGAAAAGATTTGCGAGGCGTGAGCAAAGATAATTAATGAATTAATGAATTAATGACAATTGAAATAGCTCGATCCAAGCTCTACTGAAAGAATTTAACATTATGTAAGATTACATCAGCGTAATATCTTCGTGCGTCCCCGGTCGACGCTCGCCGATTTTATTATTAGCCGATCTCCAATTAGCTGCCGACTTAAAGGCTCTTCTAATTTTAAAACGTCATTAACGTCCGCGCATATGAACTCGCCGAATGAACAATTCTCACGATACTGCACACTTGGGGAATTAACAATATCCGACGGACTAGAATAGGAGACACAACGACAGAAAGAAACGAGAGAAAGGCAAGCGAACAATTTTCGATATTTGCATTCGAACAAACTGATTTACACTGAATGATCGACAATCGTCGTCACTGATATACACATTGGTTAAAATTCATTTAAATTATTTCGAATTGACGTATAATTAACTTAACCTACTAATCGTGTGCGACAAATTTGTTAATTTGTGAATGTTCGTCCTCAAACTTTCACAAGCGTGTTTCACAGTGTTTCCGCTCGTCCGTGTTACGCGTTCGTTTGATTTCCTTTCGATGAATTGCTCCAACCTTCGTGAAAACACCGTCGTTCAACCTCGTTATAACATAACCGTGAATGGAAAAGTTACGTGAAAGGATGGGATTGTCGTAACGGGAGGAATGTAGGCGAGAGAAGAACCGCGGACCTGTTCCATCGAGACGAGCTTGGGGAATTTGCAGATTCATCGGAACGATAGCCGGCGAAGACGTTTCCGGTATCGTCGTCCCACGCGCGCGCGCGCGCGCGACTCGTTTTTATGATTCTTAAGTAACCGCGTGGGATTTTACGGTGATACGAGCGCGTCAAATTTCTATCGTACATGAAACTGATCGTATCTTTTCCAGTTGTTGCAAGCTGCATAAGATGTGTTGCATTCCGCACGTATGTGTATACATATACGTACGTATAAACACGCAAATACACAATGCAACTTGTTTCCAATATAAACCAACAAAAATACACAATGCAACTTGTTTCCAAAGGATGTCGAGTGAATAAAATTATAAATTAAATAAATTTAATAAATCATAATTGAATTGTGTGATGTACATCGTGATGCATTTATAATTGTGGTATTATGTCTATGTATATGTACGTAATGTGTAATGCAATTTATCTTCAGAGGATGTTGAGTTAATAAAATTGCGATCGAATTATGAGATATATATATATAATATACATATATACATATAATGTAATGTCATACACTAACATACATATAATATAATATTCATATACATATTATCATATAAAGATATAATATAAGGTATAAGTACGTTTTAACATACATATAATAAACATATATAATATTCATATACATATTATCATATAAAGATATAATATAATATATAAGTACATATTAACATACATACAATATAATATTCACATACATATTACCATATAAAGATATAATATAAGGTATAAGTACATCTTAACATACATATAATATACATATAATATAATATTCATGTACATATTATCATATAAAGATAATATAATATAATATATAATATAAGTACAGTGACATACATATAATGTTCATATACATATTAGTATATATAGATATAATATATAAGTATATTAATATATAACATATTAACATACATATATTATAATATGCATATACATATTACACTATGACATAAACACAGGATGTATATATACATACATACAATTCAACAATGTACTTAAAATACATACATATATACAATACTATATACAATCTAATAATGCAATTAATATGCATACGTATGATCCAATAATGTATGTAATACAATGTAATTATTAATGTAAATTATTATATATACATGTATGCATAAATAATAATGTATGCAACGTATGCACACATGCATGCTACAAAATAATTACCTGTATAATATTGTATATTGTATATAATCTTGTGATGTAACAAACATTAAACTCCGTATTATGCGTTATAACGCAATATTGCATTATCTAGTAATTATCAAGAAATCTCGATTCTAGGGATTTTCGGCAGAATCGCGTGAAAATGGCGAAACTTTCAGGATCGCGACGTATCAGGTTGCCTTACACCGATGTTCTCTCGTCTCTGGCAGCGGGGAAGTCGTGTCCGCAAATCTAATTTTACGCCGTACTACGATTTCGACACGTTACAGGGCTAATGAGCGACGGCAAAGCAAACAGGGAAATTCCAGGACAGCGTTTACATCGTTGATAAATCACCGGCGCGAACATTAACCCGCTCCGATATTAATAATCCTTTTTCGCCACGTTCCGCCACTCTAGCAAGTATCCACGATCAAAAAAAAGAGTACGATAGTCGACGATGTTCACGAGAAAAATTCTGCCCGTTCGTTTTCATCGTTGCTTTTATATACCTCGCGATACATTGAAGTTGGAACCTGTTTTAATCGGTATACTTCGAAGTTATGCGAAGTACCATCGAGCTCGTGGTGTGTGTTTTATTTGCAATTTTCATGCAAATTTTAATCGATTGGTAAATGGAAGTTTCACGCGTAGGAAAAAAATGTCATCTCGCTTTCTTTTTCCTCGTCGATGAGACACTTTTTTTTTTTTTGCTGAATAATAGATGATAGTTATTAAATGTTATAGTTGTTGCACGCTATTATTTATTTGTATGTTTTTTTTTTTTTTGCAAAAGATGAAGCATTTTTAATAACATTGGACTGTCTCAGATTTGTCGATATATTCTGTGTGAGTATAAATATGAGAAAGATATATATAAAAATATAAATATAAAAAAAAAGGCACGAGTCAAATCATTTTTAACATTTTATGCAAGATGCTGCAGATTTTGGTATATTTCTAGGTATATTTTATAAATGTAAATGAGAAACGAACGTAAGACAAGTATAAGTTGTACGAAGCTTCGTTTGAAAAATTGCAACAAAAATAGAAAATATGAGAAGTGCGATAAATCTTTCATTACTAATCTTTTATAAAGGGTATTGGAAGATTAATTGCATCTATCACGCATGAATAAATACGGATACTGATGCAAAGTGAAACAGCGATCGAACGTAATTCTTCAAAATAAAAAATTAAAATTTTTGACAATTGAAAATTAAAATTTTTGAAAATTGAAAATTAAAACGAATTTCGTAGAATCAGAAATTCAATTCAATTGAATTGTTACTACTCTTACGACGGTAAATATCTTAAAATAAAGTATTAATAGATAGTTATCGTCAATCTATTCTTAAACTGTCGTAATCGATTTGTTATTATCCCCCTCGTGTTTTTTTTATAACCTTTAAATAAACAACCTGCACTGTTATAAAACTTCTTTCTTATTTGTACCCCACAGGATATAATGAAAAGGTTCGGTTTATTATACTAACTAACTAGCGACAGTTGATTAATATCTCATAAAATTTTATGTGAAGGTTTAGAAATTGAACAATTTTTACTTTGCAGTGCTTTCTTTTTTCTTCTTTAATACTAGTTGACATTATTTTAATTATCAACAGAATTTTTTTAAAGCGTACATCTTAAATATGATACTACTTATTTACCATTTACAATTTTGTTTTATCCAGAACACCTTTTAACAGGATGATTATAATTACAATTATAATTATTTATTAATTTATTTATTTCTATTTTATTTTTACTTATATGATTATAATTATAACAGAATAATTAGAAGCATAATTCAAATTTAGAATGATAAACATAAAAATATTGACGACAAAAGTATTTTAAATAATAATATTTTAACATTATTTAACATAATATTTGTTTCTAACGTAATATTTTACAAAAATCAAATATTGTATCTCACGGACAAAGCCTATATATAAATTTCAAGTATAACGCATTTATTTTCATAAAAATGCAAATTTACGTAATTAGTCAGTTTATTCCACAGTTTAATTTACAGCTAAAAGATAAACTTGCGATTAAAAGGCAAAATTGTAGAGGGACAATTAGTTTATAATAAATTGAAATTCATATATTACGAACTTCTGTATAACTCTAATTCTCTCTTTGCTATTGATTCGTTACTCACGTAATAGAGATTCAGGTTCAAATAAGTTCATTCAACGAGCAACGAGTTTGATTGAAATTTGCGTGAGTTTCTCGTTTACCGGCCTTTAGCTATTTCCGTCTTTTGTAATTCTCCCATAATTTTCTTAAAAAGAGAAGGAAAATAACGAGAACTACACTCTCCCGATTTTCTCGTTGTCAATGATAAAACGAACCTGTGAATCGAAGGAATAAAAAAAAAAAAAAAAAACAGCCGCTAAACTACTTATCAAAATTTCCAAAAGGTGCAAGTGAACCGTGAGTTCCGCCGTGACGAAAGATTCGAAATTTTTTCACAAAGTGCTGCATTGATCTCTGTATCGCGATACGCCAGACAAGTTGTCAAGCCCCGGCGCGTAGATGCGAGCCAAGAGGCCGAAAAGACAAGTGGACGAATCGAACTGAATCGAACTGTTGTACACGCGTCTGCGAGACTGTCGAGTATCGGCACTCGGCATCCAGCTGCTTCTGGCCGTCGAGAAATCGAGGACAGCCGGCTATTTATATATTTATATGGGCAGCGATTTAGCCGAACGGCTGAAATCGGCCCGAAGAGCCGAGAAACCTCGCGGCCGCGGGAAAATTCTCAGCGTCGCCGCCCCGCTTTCCATACAAAGCGCTGCTTTCGTCGGGCTGTTTTTGCTCGGCCCTTCTCCCTCCGCGCTTCTACAATGCAACTTCCGGCAAAAGACTCCAGCTAAGAAAATTTCTAAGGTGTTTCACGGCGAATCGTCGAACAAGTTCGTTTTTTTTTTTTTTTGGAGAAATTGAGGAGAACGACGAGAGACGCGAGTGAGGCGTGGAAAAAGTGAGCTCTCTGAAATCTCATGCAGAGTTTTTATCTGCATGATGCTGTCGTCTCAGAAATAAAATTGGACGTGACACGTGGCTAGACAGCGAGTTGTTTGGTGTGAATTTGTTTTTTCTCTTAAAGATTTCATTGAAGAAACACTTGTGACTGTAATTAATACTATTTTCGATATTTTATAGACTTTCCCGTAATGTGCGCAATTTCGGCACTTTAAAATTCTCTGCAAACGCATAAAAATCCGCACTCCACTTGCAACAGCTGTTTATTGATCTTCGTGTAAATCGATACAATCTGTTGACACGTGCGCAAACCGTCATGCATTGTTTTTTTTATTAAAAAGTGAGCTCTCTGAAATCTCATGCAGGGTTTTTATTTGCATGATGCTGTCGTCTCAGAAATAAAATTGGACGTGACACGTGACTAGACAGCGAGTTGTTTGGTGTGAATTTATTATACGGTAATTAATGCTACTTTCGACATTTTATTTTAGACTTTCCCGTAGTGTGCGCATAAAATTAAAATTCTCTACAAACGCGTAAAAATTCGCACTCTACTTGCAACAGTTGTTTATTGATCCTCGTGTAAATCGATACTATAAAATACGATACAATCTGTTGACACGTGCGCGAATCGTCATGCATTGTTTTTTTTTTTTTTTTTTTTATTAAACGAAGTACGTAAAATAACAATTATAGAGACGTTTTATTTAACAAAGCTACTTTATTTAATAAAAAGGTCACGCATAACGAACCATATATAAAGAAATTATATTATTTTAAGATTATATGAAGTTCAATAGACAATCACGAGGATCTAATTTTATTTGTGAGATGAAATCATTATAATTCATAATTCAATTCGTAAAAGAAATGTTAATCCTTTTAAGATAAAGAATATTCTTCCTTTTCGATTACCTATAATCATAACACGTCTTTTTCTATATTTAATATTTTTGTCATTTAAAATTGTCCTCCAAAGAAATATATTTATCATTGTATTAACAAACAACTCAATAAGATTCAGTCTTATGTATTAAATGTTCAGTTTGACAGGTAAAGTCAAAACATTTTAACAGCTCAAGATAGAAATTAATAAAAGTTATATTTTACTTTCTCCTGCGAAGGAGATATTAAGTAATATTTAAAATAATAGTAAAATAAATAATTACTAAATAACACTAAAAAAATAATAAAGTCACGCGACAAGCTTGAGCTATCCAGAAACATTTGCATATTCCACAGAATGAAAATCCCTTTTGGGAACTTGAACTTCGCGGCTTCGGCGCGAATTGTTTCAGCTCCGAGTGTGCGATTAACGCGAAGTATTTTTGCGACGTTGCTCCGAATTATCTCGCTTCATTAAATCCCTAGAGGCGTAACGATCGTGTTTTGCTTCGGTGGACGTAGTTACGTGCGTTCTTCGCTCAGTGTCCCGGGGAAATGAGTTCCGGCCTGCTGCTCCCCAGTCCTCTGAATTCCAGCCGTTTAATCAGTCTGCCTTCTCCAATCGCGAAAGCGAAGAAAGTAATCGCTCGATTTATATATCACAGAGAGAACGTCAGGTGCATTTACATCATCGACACTCTTGAGCAAAGTCAAGTTTTCAGTCGGAGAAGTTTCAGGGATTTCAGGCATGAAATGAAATGAAACTTGACGAAATATTAAATACCAATTGTAAATATTAAAATGTCAGGTGATAAGTCAAGAGATTGAAATTGGTCAGATTCATTCGGAGAAATTGAAAGAAACTGATAAATTTGGAGACCTTGTAGCGACCTCTACTTCGAAGAATTTAGATCAACGACATCTATGTTCCGTCGAGATGTGTATTTAATATAAACAATAGAATATTTAAAAATAGCTATTAATTTTATTATCACCATAGAAATGTTTACTGACACTTATATATATTGTAGCCNATAGTAGAAATTCTTCATTCGTTATTTCGTCATTTAACTTCCACTATGTAATCTTCATTAAATTATTAGTAATTGTATATTTTGTGATATTGATATTTTTATATAAACAACTAAAATTAATTACGGAGTTATTATTTATTTATAGTATTGTGATATAAATATAAATTATCATAATCACTATAACCTTGTTCTGAGAGTTCAAATAAGAATAAGAAACGGAGGGAAATTTTTTATACTATCTATAAAATACATGGAATATGAAAACATCGAGCATCGAGATTCATCGTGATGAGAAGAGAGAGAGAGGAAAATTTTAATGAGATTTTCTTTTATTAAATCCTTAACGATCGTGATTTTCGTAAGCGTTCTAATGCAAACTGCATTTCCGAATTTTAGTTTGAATTATTTAAAAACTTCGTATTTTTACATTTTACTCAGTCTAGATCCCGCTCAGTAAAATTGTAAGAGCATTAATAACGAAGCTTCAAATGAGAAAAACTTTATTCTACATTTTTTTACTAATTTTTCCACGTGGAATCATCTATTAATTATTCTTCTCTGTGTTTCGAATATATGCTTAACAAATCTTCAAAGTCGATTTTCTCAAAAACGAAGCTTCAAGCCGAAAAATTTTATTCCACTTGTGTTTTTCTTTATTTCTTTTGCGAGGAATCATCTTCTGCTCGCTTGTATATATAGGGTGGGTCGAAAATCACTTGCTGCTAAAATGAATCCGTATATAAATTATAAGTTTTCATTATAAGAGCACAAATTTGCGAAGGCACTGACGGTTTGGAAACAATTGAAACATCACGTTTGAACTTAAGTTTAATTTAAAATTAACGAAATTAGTTTTTTCATATATTTTGACGTTTTTTTTTTTTTTTTTTTATTAAAAGCAAAAATAGAGGTCCATTTCTATACATGTCGCGTTATCCTGACGCGTCCTGTGTAAATCAAGCGTGAAAATTTGAATATCTGTTGCTACGAATTAAATGATAAATTCCACGCGCATCAAACGAACGTGAAAAATACGAATTTCGAAGCGAGGAAAGAACGAGGAAAAGGTACGGCAGGACGAAACGTACGAGCCGGCTGGAGGATAATCGAGCGTTACGTACAAGTGCAACGCAACGCTGGCTTTCTCGTCGACCATGTGAACTGCAGCTGCAGAACGGGACACGTGGTCACCCAGTTGTGTTCTCAGATCCCTACGCGGATCTCTGCCGATGAAAATAAGTACTCCTTTCAGTCACGGTGGTCGCGAGCTTAGCCACCAAACAGAGAATACAACGTTGCAACATCCGACACGATAAGAACCATAAAGAATCGATCTTTCCTGCATAAATTGCGCACATTTTGCGCAACGGGATTTAAAAAGTCGAGTCCCGACATCAGAACAAGTTGCGACAAACCAGAGAGACGAAAATTGCGCGATCTGACGCAACGATCGACGATAACTTTCACGCCGTCGAACGACGAAATAACCAATGTTTCAAACACCGGTGACACCGTGCTCTATACCTGCGCAGAACCGTGTACGAAACGTAGATTGTGCTTATCTCCGTGACTAATTTAAAAAAAAAAAAAAAAGAAAAGGGAAAATGGCGGTGGCCAATCGGCTGTTACCTTTTCACCGCGTCGAGGTGTTTGCCAATCAGAAATTTGTTAGAAAACGCGTTGCAACGCGGCGAGTTTATCAAATTCTTTGCGTTCTGATTTGATTTCCGATGGTAGATACTTTAGAAAATATTGTAGCCCTTTGGCAATCAGGAGGCAAATGGGAAATAGCCTGTTCTGGAATGTGTATTATAATAAATATATTTATTATAATATATTTTAATATTATAATATAATATAATATAATATAATATAATATAATAAATATATAATATATTATAATATTATAATATATAATATATTTATTTAATATAGAAGTATAAGAAATAGTTACATACGTCATAAAATGTTTGAATACATAAACTTATATTTATGATGATATTATTAGATAAATTATGCTTTAGCTTGTAAGTACGTACGCAAAATAGTAGAAAAATGACAGTGCTAATTACAGATACTGCTTAATACCTCACAATGCTACTATTATGACTAGACTGTGGGATAGACTTTGTCCATTTGTGGGAAATTTAAAGATACAAAAGTGCAGAGAATGCGCATAGTATGCAGAAATTGGTAACCAAATTCATTCGTTATAATGTTTAATAAGAAACAATTTTTTTCTTGGATTTCCTTTATTTGTATTTACAGACATATGAAATTGCGCGGTCCAATTACAATGTATATATTTCTTCTTTTTCTTCTTCTTGCACTGGATTTTTCAGTCACGTTTATCCCCGCGTATTTAATTATACTCGCAAGTCCTAAAATTATAAAATCACTGAAACTATAAATTTCAAATCAACTGTAATAATCAAATGTGAACTGATATTAAATATAACAATTAACTAACGTAACGTGGGTGGCTGAGAAAGAATTAAAGACTAAAATATAATAATTATATATTATAATTATTATAAAAATATAATAATTAACTAGCGTAACGCGGGTGGCTGAGAAAGAATCAAAGACTAAAATTACCAATTATAAAATTACAAAATTATAAAATTTGTCGCTTGCTGCCCAATATTTCAACAACAAGAATGCAAGACGATTCGAAACGAAATCGACACCGCCTTTTGTCTCGCGAAGCAAAATTTCCATCGAGTGGAACGAATCACCGTGGGGCGGCGGCGGAAGAAGCAGTTGTCGGAGTCGTAAAAGATGGATAAACAGCGTGTAAAAAGAGACGAAGGAATCCGTGGGTCGCGTGTTGCCGGGGTTCTCGGTCGAAGCCGGAGAAGCAGGTTAATTTTCCCGCGGCTTCCGGTGACCTTGGCCACCGGTGCACTTAAGAAGAAAGAAACCGAGAAGCAAACTCTCTCATTCATTGTGTTGTGTGGGGTAGCGCGGAGGATAATCGGGGGAGCGAGTACTCGGTCATCCTCATCGTTCCTCGCCGCAAATACCGATTCCTCCGCAGGTCGTTCACCCGCCCTCCTCGACTACAATCTTTGCTCGCCGAAACGTCGTGGAAAATCCAGAACTCGTTCTACAATCGTGTGTCCCTTTCCAAAAATTCACACTTTGGGCGAGCTATGGAGTTCTTTGGAGTTTAAAGTTTGATTTGATTTGATTTATGATTTTTTTTTTTTATTAGTATGCAATATTGGTATTTAAAAGAAATTAAAAACTGACATTTGCTAATTTAATTAGTATTTTATATTTCATACTGTATGTAGTATTGATTCTTTAAACAGTCGTGCAAAGAAAACTACTTTTGCGGAGGGTGGGGGAGAATAAAATTTTCTCGTGTAAAGTTTCGTTTCTGAGGAGGTTAAGTTTGAAAATTTATTATATGGTATACTTTTAGTTTAGTGTTATTATTGCTAATTACAGGATAATTAACAAGAGTTATCTTACCTGTGAGAGTAAGTCAAAATATATGGAATAAAATTTTTTTTGTAAAACGCTTCGTTTTTAAGAAAATCGAGTTTGAAAGTCTGCCAACTTTTTGAAATTCACTTTACTCGTTACTAAACAATTGCGACTGCAATGCGAGACACTAAAGACAAGAAACTAACTTCCACGTTGAAATTGATTCAGAAGATGATTATTCCATCGATTATCAATTTATTTCTACTCGTCCAGTCGCTCTGAAAATCTAATAAAAGAATCGATATTACACGCTGAAGATAGATTTTGACGTCTGTGGTTACGAGTTCTTTCAAAATTCAGCAATGTATGATGATCCTTCGTGTTTTGCACGGTTAGCAATTCCTAACGAATCTCGATTTCAAGTTCTCCCTCATCGTAAAACGAAATTTACGTTTGTTTTTTAATTGTAATTCGTTCGCGCTTTGCATCTTTATTGGCCCGCCGGTTATGGGTTATGGCAGTTTCGGCGAGTCGAATTCCCCCGTGGTGCTGGATCGTCGAAAAATACGAGAGTCCATTAAATGCAAATACAGCGATCCTAGCGAGCGGTGGTCCGCGAAATTTACGTATCAAAAGAGGACGAGCTCGAGCGAGGATTCATTCGTTTGGGTGAGAAAGAGAGGGGAACTGCTTCGAAAGTGCTTAGGCGCCTTTTTCGGAGAAATATCCTCGAAGTTTTTCAATTATTCGTGTAAATCTCCACCCAGGACAAAGCTAGAACTTTTTGGATGCCGTCAGACTCATGGTGTCTATGAACCATTGAATTTTAAATTTGAATCTGTCGCAGTGTCGCGAAGTCGAGTTTGTATTATTTGTGATTGCAACGTTGCGTCACAATTTTTGATAAAACTTTCTGTGCATACTCAATTTTACCCAAGTCTACCGTACGCTGCATAATTTTGCATAGACTTAACGAATCGAATATATGTTTAAACACGCGAGAGTTTCGTATATATGCGTTAAAGCAATGCTCAATTTACACTGCAACATATATGTTCAATCCCATTGAACTAACTGTACATGGCGCAATTTTGCAATGTAAATTGGGCATTATTTCAATGAATATTAAACTTCTGCTCTAATTTTCGATAGAAAATTCACCGTGATGTTCAACTTTGCCGAGTTTACTGTACATGGTCTTGCAAAATGAATGTAAAATAAATTGAACGTTATTCTAACGTTCACGTTAAAACTATCTTATTTTCATATCCAATTTCGTTCAATCTACTGTAGACAACAGTCGTATTATTTTTTAAGCGTACGTTACTCCTATTGAAATATACAATTTCGTTTTATGAATCAGTCAATATGGAATAATAGAATTCTACATGATTCTATATCATCTGATATAAATAGTGTACTGCAGCGTAATTTGATTTTATGAAATCAACACACGAGAGAATTAATTAAACGTCACGACCCAAATTTTCAACTGGAAATCAATTCCAGCCAATGATTAATAGGAACTTAACGGAGTATTTTAGTGTAAACTTCAGGAAAAATCGATTTTTTTTTTTTTTTTTTGCATATTCTTAAAGGACAAAAATAAATCTCTGTAACCTTACGTGTGAACTTCTAAAATTAACAAAGTTATGGTTGTTTGAAGGACGCGGCGACCAGCGTCATTGTTACCGCAATATTAAACTCTAAAGGCATTTTTCTGGAAATTATGTTTTTCAGAACGGTGTCCATGATATCTCAAAATCTACTTGACCAATTAACTCAAAATTTTAAGTACGCATTTAGTATACGTGCGACTATAGCCCCTACCAGAATCAACCAAAAAATTTTATTTTTTATATTACTTTTAGGCTTCCAAAGTTTAACAAAAACATGCAAAAATCGATAATCGAACTTCAAAGTATCGCCACTTTTTTTAATTACCAACTTTTTTCTTTCGTTTCGATACCTGCTACAGCAAACTCATACTATTCATATTTTTTGACAAGCAGAATGGCCGGAATCATGGACGACCTTTTTTAAAAGCGACTATGTTTGAGAGTATGCAGTGCCACTAATTTTAACTTTCATTGTCCCCAAAAAAATTTTAAAAATTGTCGTTGAAATACGTACAAATAAACCTTGTCAATTCGAACTGCAAACGGTACAATAGTTTCTTCGCAAAAAATTCCCTAACAAGGTTAAAAAGAAAAAAAAAACACGCACTTCACGCTAGAATACCCCGTTAATCACTCGCCGACGGAGCCGATATTTTTCATTGGAAGAGATCGACCGGTTCACCGACCTGGAAATGACAGCGGCTAATCTTGGACGAAAATCGTAAACCCTTTCGCTCGTGTCAACGTCATCCCTCCCCCATCGTTGGAGACAAAAGAGCCGAACGAAATCGACGAACGCGAAAGTTCCGCCGACAGGGAACGTCCCCGACGGCGATTTTCTCCACGTTTCATTCTCGTTAACAGCAGTTTGCTGACCTGACAGAGTCAGTCATATGGTGGAATTGGGGAAGGCGTGCGTGCTGACGTCTGCCGTCTGCCGAGGCAATTGTCGAACGACAGAAGCCTCGTCTGTTTTCTTGGTATGTAAGCTCGCACAACGAACGACGACGACGACGACAACGCTTCGCGATCATTGTTGTTGCACGATTATTAATCACGATAACGAAGAGCGCGGCCGTAGGATAAATTTGTCACGCTTCTGCGAAACAGCGTTCCGTCTTCATTAAATCCCATCCCCCTCCTCTTCATCTCTTGCTTCCTCGACCGTAACTTGCCAGCAAATTACGTACAGTCTCCGGTTGCTGTCGCTTTGAGCGAGCGAACGAAATTTCGGATAGTTTTCGTGGGATTTCAGGAATTTGCCTGAAGTTATTTGACTGAATGATTTATGGCACAGCAAACGACGCGAATAATTTTCTCGCCGTTGTTTCGCCGTTTATTTTCACGATTATTTACGCCCGATTTTGTTTACTTGTAGACTTATCCAACTGGAGTGATGAGAAGATGTTGTAAATTTTGCGGGAATTAATAAATTGTAATTACGTGTAATTACGTCACGTTGATTTCATCGTTGATTTCAATTCAATTATTCGTTCGAGTAGTTCGGATGAGCGAAATGTCGAAATTGAACCTTGCGTTTAATGAACGATCGATGATTGTTTATATCGTATTACGTCGTGTTGGAACTTCGAATATGAAATTGAAAGTCATTCGATGTTTGAATTAACCTATTAACTCTTTGAGCGTACACTGAAATTACCACATAGAAATCTTCATTTCTAGAATGACGAGCATTAACAAGTCAAGAATGCGTGTACCTATCGACACGCATTCTATTTTACATATTTACATTTCGCCACGTCGTTCTATTTGAACGTCCAATGTGTAATTAGAACAAGTTGTTTTCACAGATTATTTGTACGATACGGACCGAGCATTCAAAGAGTTAAAGGCTAATCGATGAAATAATTTATCCCATCTGTCAGAGAACGATTTAAATCGAACGATTTTTACAAAGTTAGCTTGAAAAATTATGTAAAAATCAACACGGTGGATGCAGGACGATTGACAAGAACGCCTCGAGTGGAAACATGGCGGTTTTCCAATGATTTCTGCCCGATGGGAACAGCTGGAAAGAGCCTTGCACAGAAATGATAAACGGTGGCTTTGAGGCTACGATCTTTGGCTCATTTCCATCCTGTTCGCTTCCTGGCGCCCGTTTCCTTCACCTTCTGCGTCTGTTTTTTCTTTTTTTTTTTCACATTTTCACTCGATGCTTTGTTTGTCATCGATGAAATATCACCGACCAATATTTCCAAGATTCATGTTTCCAACAACCACTGAAACAAAGATACAAAGCATTCAGTCATCTGTCATGATTTCGACGATGAATGCGTGATAAAGTTGTATGAATATGTAAGTACATATATCTACATATTCGTACAATTTGTATGCAAAATTCATACGAATTGCATACGAAATTCATCGAAACTCCATTGACACTGTAGTGAGATAATTTGAAAACGAATATAGAAATTGTAAGATGTTTTTTGAGAACAAACCGTATAGTAAAAAATTAACTGCAACGTGAATAATACCTAGATGGTTCTTTTAAATATTGAGGTTTGCTAATATCACAGATAACTGATTGTTTACATATCTCTTTATCTCAGCGAAACGTATATGAGTTTAGATGAGGTAAGTATTTTGAGGAATGTATTTTGTAATTTTTTGATTTGTAATAATCTGTAATATGAGAAATTGTAAGATGTTTTTAAGAAAACCGTATGTTTGTTTGGTGAAAAATTAATTGCAACGTGAATAGTACATAGTTAATGTCAAAGATGGTTCTTCTAAATATTGAAGTTTGCTAATATCATAGATAACTGATCGTTTAAATATTTTTTTATCTCAGCGAAACGTACGTCTGTTTAGGTGAGGTAAGTATTTTGAGGAATGTATTTTGTAATTTTTTGATTTTGAACCTTATCAATGTAATTCTAATAATCGAATGAAATTCCGAAACAAAATTTCATGTTTTTGTTTCAAATTAACGAATTATTTTTAATAAATTACGTAATTATAGACGTATTGATTATTTCTACAAATGTTCAAATATTTTCGCGAGCCATTCTATCTTTCCTCGTCGTGAAGTTAATTGCACGCAATATGTACACAGTGTAAAAAATATCCAGAGTGCTTTCTGTAGTACGTGAAAAAATTTTCCATCAAGGTTCTATTTTTTTCTTAAAAATATGAATCCACAGTCTAATAATCTGTAATATGAGAAATTGTAAGATGCTTTTAAAAAAAACCGTATGTTTGTTTAGTGAAAAATTAATTATAACGTGAATAATACCTAGTTAATGTCAAAGATGGTTCTTCTAAATATTTAAGTTTGCTAATATCATAAATAATTGATTGTTTACATAACATTCATATGTTTGAGGTTTGTTACAAATGTATTTTGCAATCTGTTTTCGAACCTTATCAATATAATCCCAATGATCGAATGAAATTCCGAAACAAAATTTCACTTCAGCAAGACGTAACAAATTAACCAAATAACAAATTATTTTTAATAAATTACATAATTATAGACATATTGAATATTTCAACGAATGATCAAATATTTTTGCGAGCTATTTTATTTTTTCTCGTCGTGTAATTATCGCGCGAAGTGAGCAGATTATTCGAAAAGCTGGAGGCGAGGCGTAACTTGCGCTCAGATTTATATAAAACCGATGGAAAGCTCGTTCTGTATGGCAGCGGCCGGACTAACGAAAACGCGTTTGGCGTTGAGTCAACTATTTGGAGAACGAAGAAACGTTTAGGGTCGCGGTAAAAATGGCGCAGGAATGTAAACGGCCATATTTTTCATGCGCCGGCTCGATAAACATCTCTCGACGACAGGTGTAAATAACTATGAAATCATTCGTTTTCATTTCCCCTCGAATTCCTCCCACTTCAAGTTGACACAGCGGAGTCATTGAGATCTCGTTCGTACGTATCAAGTTCAAATTGTCGGATCATTCAGTTCCTCAAAATTTTAATCGAACGACGCAATCGTCTGTCAATTGACGCCACATCGTTATTTTATTTTTTTCTTTTTTTTTCAACAATTGCAATTACTGTAATTGCAAAAGACAAAGAGTTCCATAGTTCTCGACTTTCTGACGAGGAGAGTTCCATTTTAAACAAAGTCAAGTTCCCTCCTCCATCTTTTGTAAAATTTCTATTCTGACTTTCGTTATTTAAAAGTCAATTTATCTGTCACGTTATTTATAGGATGACTTAATTATCACCTGCCTGCGATTACACGTTGAGTCACAGTATAATTAATATAAAAAAATAAATGTAAATAAATGTGAAAGCATCTTCCGTAGACTAACGTCACTTTTCGTAAATTTCTCGACTATTCTTCACTATTCAAAGGTACCATTTTTTTTCTCTTTACAATTTTATAATTGATTCATACATATAATCGATTAATAAATAAATACAGTAGAACTTATTTATACAAACTTATTTATGGGACTTGTTTATACAAAGTCCATTTATTTGAGTCAAATATCCGAATAAATGAACTTTTGCCGATTAAGTCCAATTATTTGAAACTGCACTCTTATTATATTGAACGAAAAATCACTTTGTAGAGATGAACTTTAATTTACATATCAAGTTTATATAAACAGAGTCTACACTATATCCAATATACAGGATATTTCTCAAATCGTGATGTATGATTTTACGATTTCATATGCAAAAATAGTCTAAAAAAGAGTCTAAAACGTTGAAAAAGATTTTCATTCTTTAAATATGGGTATTTATTAAATAAATATATTTTTCAAATATGGTTATTTCCATAAGTAAAAAATCTAAAAGAATCCCGTTTCAGTCGATCTAACACTTACACCATCGGTCTAATAAATTTCTCACACTTCAAGTTCGATTTTTCTCGAGAACGAAGCGTACCGAATACACAAACATTTTTCCACGTGTATCGCGATTTAGCAAACACCCTCTCGATCTTCGGGCAGGTACATTCGATTAATAGTTCGAAAATTGAAGGAAAGATTCGTAGGGGAAAAAGAATCGAGGCTGTCGCTGATAGAAGTCTCACTCGGGGGCTTGACCTCTCGTTGACGCGAGCATAAAACAAACCGTCACGTCGCCTCTCTCGTGCCGGCCAGAAGAGAAGAGGACTAAAGAAGAGAAAAAGTAAGAAGAATTGGTGGCTGCCAGGCAGAAGAAACGAGAGGAGAAAGCCGGCGTATAACACCAGGTTAAGTCCCAGCTCGCAAAAGTACGGCCACGCCGTTTAATTTCGGCTTTCCTCGCGCCGAAAATATTCGCGCCACTTTCCGCGCCGGCATAGCTTCGCAGCTAACAGGGATTCCTACGGGGGACTGATGTCAGTTACCTAATTATAGTTGCATAGAAATCTGTAAGGGGACACCGCGACAGATCGGGCCGCGCCTTCTGCAACTCGGGTTGCAGTGAAAACGCGCAACAGACGCCCGCGCGCGCACGCACGCACGCACGCACGCGGAAGATTCTTTGCGTGCACGCGTGCACGCGTGCGTGCGTGCGTCGCCGCAGCTTCCGGATAAAGTCTGCACTCACGCTCGAAGACTTTTTCCATCGGAACTTTCCTCTTGCCGTTTCCTTCTTTTTGCCAATGAAAAGTTATTATCATTTCGTGAACCTTTGCTTTTGCGTCGACAGGTATTTTGTGTAAAATTAGACTGCAAATTTTTGTGCATCTATAGTATAAGATATATATTTATATATAGTATAATGTATATATAATAATATTAATATATTATTTTATAATTTGCGTGCAATTCTTATACTATATATATTATTATACAAAATATATATTGTACCATATATATATATATATAGTATAATATAGTATAATATATACAATAATATTAATATATATTTTATATAACAATATATATAGTATAAGAAACTGAGTTGTATAAGAAACACGTGCAATTCAGTTTTTTATGCTATATATATTATATAAAATATATATTATAAAATAATATTTTATATAATAATATATATAGGATAAGAAACTGAGTGGCACGCAATGTACACAGTGTGAAAAATATCCAGAATGCTTTCTATAGTGCGTAAAAATATTTTCCATCAAGGTTCTATTTTTCTTTTTCCCCATTTTGAAAAATATCTAAATTTTCAATATCTAATTATCAAAATTTTAAAATCTACATGAAAATCCACAGTCTAGTAATCTGTAATATAGTACAGTCTCGCTATTTTTTTTTAGTATTTTAATATAATTCAAATATTACTTCACTAGAACAGAATAGACTGATAGAGATATCTAGAGATATCCAAGAAATAAAAAGAAGTTCACATAAGAGATATTCAGAGTATAGGCTTCGTACGAACATTACAGATGAAAAATTTAACAAATCGTATCTTCTGTCGCTCGTAGAAGAGGAATTTTAAACTTCAATACCTCTTTAAACGATTGTAGAATGTTTGGATTAAACGCCTATATTTTCCATCTAGTTGAATATTTAACAACTACAAATGCTTGTGCGAAATCAAATCCTGATCAACAGATAAATGATAAATAGAAATACATAAATCACCTACGTTGATATTTCGTTTGTTCAATGTTAAAGAAATCACTACCTTGAATATTTTCTGCGAATAAAAATCCGCATTTTTTAAGAATTACTTTCCTAAAATCAAAGTGTCCTTTCGTATCGTTGATCTTTCAAATTTTCCTCCAGATGATTTTCACACATCAAATTCTCTCTCATAGAACGATCAACTAACAGTATCTCAAACGTGAATCTAAAAAACCACCAAAGCGTAAGCATTCGAGGACAAAAAAAAAAAAAACATAAATAAATACCGATCAAACCGAAATTCGATCAGATTGGATCCTCAGAACCTCGTTACACCTATCCTGTCCACCTCTAATAAGATCTAATATTTCCCGAGATTACCACTTCGATCGTACCACGAAAAGATTCGACGTTGATTAATGTCGGGCCATTAAGCAACCGGGCCTTGCTATTTCCGAGTGCGACATCGCGCAGAGAATGAGAGATTTCAATTGACCGTAGACTAATAAACCATCGTTCGGGGTCGACACGAACCATAACGATTCTCGCGTGCTAGCGTCTGTCGAGAAGTTGCGAGCGCGACGGTGTCTCGTTTGGAATTGGAACGGTCCGATTCGATTTTGGTATAACGGCCAAGAAATCAGATTTATGTACGGTTCTCGACCCGAGGCCCTCGAGCCGGACTTATTCTATTTCGAGTGATAGTTTGGCCACGAGCAGACCAGAAACACACGTAGCCGAAGAGAGAGAAGGGAATCTACGGAGATCGTGGCTGAGAGGCGTGAACGCGAGTCGAGGAAGTGAAGTTTCCATTATCGATTACGTCTTCGCGGGTCTCAGGTGCGGTCCGTGTGCGCGCGGTTATAAATCCGTGGAACGACGCACGACTCGACTCGACGACATCGGTAATCGATCCCTTTCACTCGCCACATCAATTCGCGTTACATAAATTCGACGATTAACGCGCGTTAATGGGACTTGGGTCTCTCTGCCGATAATATTCCAGTTACCTTTTAGTACGACAGAAGAAGTATTTTATTATTTTGCGATTACGAACTTTAACCTTTGATTTTCCCTTGGGGAATTTCTTACTTGATCTGTAACTCGTGTGGCGATGGTTGTGTCAGGTAGAGGAAAGTTTTATAATTTTATATTTGTATACTTTTATATTTTTATATTTATAGATTTTTATATTTTTATATTTCTATATTTCTATATTTTTATATTTCTATACTTTTATATTTGTATATTTCTATGTTTCTATACTTTTATATTTTTATATTTCTATATTTTTATATTTTTATATTTTTATATTTTTATATTTCTATATTTCTATATTTTTATATTTCTATATTTTTATGTTTCTATACTTTTATATTTCTATATTTCTATATTTTTAAATTTTTATATTTTTATATTTCTATATTTCTATATTTCTATATTTTTATATTTCTATACTTTTATATTTTTATATTTCTATATTTCTATACTTTTATATTTTTATATTTCTATATTTCTATATTTCTATATTTTTATATTTTTATATTTTATATTTCTATATTTCTATATTTCTATATTTCTATGTTTCTATACTTTTATATTTTCATATTTCTATATTTCTGTATATCCACATTTCCATATTTCTATATTTTTATATTTCTGTATATCCACATTTCCATATTTCTATATTTCTATTTGTAAAAAATAGTATTCTGAATTGATGGTAATGCGTGACACGTGTTTTCCAAAATATTATGAAAATATTAGATCTTAACTTGGTTTGCAACAGGTTCTTTTATATAAAAAAAAGTATATAAGAAAGTAACAAAAGTATATACATGTATATTAGTAGGAACTTTTTTCTCTATGAGAACCTGTTAAAGCTAAATTAAGATCTGACATTTTGGAAAATACGTATCATGTATGACTGCCAATATACATATACACAGTACTATCTTTAATCCACTTCTATTATCTTTTACAAATTTGAAGTCATAATCTCACTTATAGTCCACAGTACAATCTTTTACAAATTTGAAGACATTTTTCATCGATTTGGATAATCTTATATAGCGATTAAACGCGATGATATCACCTTCAAAGAATTAGGGAAAAAATTACGAGAGATAAAAGAAAGAATTGAAGATGCTTGTATTCATATGAGAAACGGACTTCATCGTGTTATGATTCATTTAAGATTTACTTTCCTTAGTTCGATAAAGATCAGGATTACTACCCTTTGTTCTCCCATTTTACTCTAATCGTTCATCTAAAGAGCGAATACCGCATATCTATGTGTTAAATTTAAGATTTAAAAAATGCGGAAAGGTTGAAGTACAAAAAAGAAAATTTGGCGAGAGTGCTATCGCGGTGGAAAATCAATGAACGCGCGCGCGGCGTAGGCAAATTGGCGCAATTATGAGGCGGTTGCAACAGCGCAAGTGGGTGCAGGAACGAAAGACAAAAGCACACCCTCGCGTACGTTCACCCGCCACGTTGGCTCCAGCACGTACTACACGTCTGGAATGATTGTGCAAATACTACATGATACTGCAATTTGCGAGTGAACCGTGCGCTTTCGTTTGGACGAACTCCCGGTACTCTCTCTCTCTCTCTCTCTCTTTCTCTTCTCGCGAATCATCGTCGTAAAGCCGTGGTTTAATTACGAGAAGCTGGAAAACTCTTTCCCTTCTGTATCCAAGGAATCGTGACTAAGGAACGAACGAACAACCCTCGTCCCTCGACAGACTTTACGTTCGTTCTCTTACTTCGGATTTCTTCCTTTCGAGACGCCTTTCGTAAATTGCCCCGTAAAAGAAAAAAAGCTATTAGTATCGAGCTTTTATTATTTAGAAATAGTATTTAGTATTATTACGAGATATAATATATTTAGAGATAGTATTTTTACGTATGTAGTACTATTAGTATTATTATGAGATATAATATATTTAGAGATAGTATTTTAGTATCCAATAATAACTCAGTTTTATTAAATTATTGCTCTTAAATTGAGAATTTTATTCAAATTAAATTTACTCAATTCTATTTAATTCTGATTTTATTAAAATTAAATTTGCTCAATTCTATTTAATTCTGATTTTTACGAATAAAGCCTTCCAATAACCGTAAAGATAATGTGCGAAGAAATGAGAGGAATTATACACGAATGCGCGAAGCTTCGAAATTTCGAGTGAACGTAAAATTCACAGATCGGAGCACGATTTAAATGTCCGTGATTTCAGCAAAATGAGAGAGTTCCAACTCACAATCGGCTCAAAGCTCGCAAGTTGAAATCGAGAACGGGCTTACGGAGCATTGACAACAACGCGCGACGATTTCACGGCGCGCGAGTGTGATTCGTCGCGGTGCGCGTTATGCGAACGAGGAGTTGAAAAGGAGTCGAACGGAAGGTGGAACAGCGTCGAGAACGGCGCGATCGTGAATCGAAAAGAAAAGTGGCGCTGTCGCTTTCGTTCGCCGCCGCTTTTGGGCAGAGGATTTCCCAGCTGCGGCGGAGAGACTCGTTGAATCTCGCGGTAGTGTGTCATTCTAAAAATAGAGGAGAGGTTGGAAGCGAGAGAGTTAGCCACGATCCGGGAGAGAGAGAGAAGGGAATCGTCTATAGTCCCGGTCGTGAACCCGAAGAACGACCTCGGAGAAACGCCGGCCAAAGAAAGGAACAAGAGAGAGAGAGAGAGAGAGAGAGAGAAGAAGAAGAGAGAGCTTTGTGTGTATGTGATCGCGCGCCTGCGTATACTCGCGCGAGATCGAGTCGCGAAAGAGATCGAGAAAGCGGGAGAAAAGGATCGACGAACGGATAGAAAGAGGATACGAGCAAACGTATATACAGAAGGAGAAGAAAGAAAGAAGCGAAGAAGAGAGAGAGAGAGAGAGAGAGAGAGAGAGGGAAAGATCGAATTAAAGAGACAGCGCGCGAAAGAGTTGAGAGGCACGACGACGACAGGCTTGAAAGCGTTCTGCGCGCTTTTAAATATCGCGTGCTCGCCACGGAGCATGGAAAAACTGGCGAGCGCGCATGCGCGGCACGGCGTTTGGGGGGAGGGGACGCTGTAGCACCGGCGCATGCGCGTTCCGAACCACTTTCTAATTTTACTGCGGCGCGGCTTAGTTTATACCAGAATCGGCCCGTTCTCTTTCTCTGTTTATAAATCGCGCTCTGCTGCTCCGGCCACGACGACGCTGGAATTTGTCAAGTAGATTTTTGACAGTGGTTTACTTAGAACGTTCTCATAGGTTCGATCAAAGGATAAAATTAGCCTGTTAATCGGCGAACTCGTGATCCAACAATCTCTTTCTCTCTTTCTCTCTCTCTCTCTCTCTCAGACACAGCTCTCTTTATTTACTTGGTGATTCTTTCACTTTCCTACGCGGCGTAAGTTTCAGAAATTCTTGGCCGACCAAAATAATGATAACTTATCTCTTCGAAGAACTTCGTTGAATCGAAGAACATAAACGATTTTAAATCCAAAAGTTCACGCTTCAGAGTTTCTCAGTTTGTAATGACGAAAAAATTTATGGGATAAACTATAAATTTATTTATGTAATGTTATAATTTTATTTTTAAATTGCGACTTTAGTATTAATTAATGACAGAAAAATTTTATAATTTATTATTTCATTTTAAAGATTATTATAAACTTATAAAGTTTATTATATATATAATTATTAAAAAAGGATTTTTAATTTTCAAAAATAAGATATAATGATTAAATTTGTAATGAATATATGTATAATATATTAATAATTAAACATATATATATATTTATTTTGCCTAGTTCCTTATATATATATATATATATATATATATATATATATATATATATAACTAGGCAAATTAAATATATTTACCTGTTTATCAAAAACATGTCCAAAAACCAGAATGCTTTTCGTGTCGATAACTCACGCAACGATACGTGCAATATATCGACGTCGACGAAACAGTTAGGTACCCCTTGAGTTGATTTACAGTTCCGCGTCATTTGGACAATTCGCTAAAAACGTCCACGCGACGCGAAATCGTAATTGCGACCGTTTAAAAGCCCCTGCGCTATAACCAAGCCAACCATCAGGCACAACTAGTTCGCAGTTAATACATCATCGTATTTAGGGGCACGTCGTCCTATTCTTTCCTATTCCAACTACATGCCTGACCCACGGTAACTCTAACGAGCCGGGGAGAACATCGATTAACGCTCGTTTCGGTGGTCATAAATTTTTGCGCGAAAATGCTCCGAGAATAAACTGCACGCGACCAAGTTGGAAACGTGTGCAACAAGACGACGTGACGCAAACAGAGCCTTTCAGGGCCTTTAAAGGTGCGTGCTCACTGTTGTTTGGGAATAATTCGCGAACAGTTTATCATCTGCTTGTATACTGTCCAAGAATCTTGTTCGTGGAACATGGTTCTCTGAAGCGTCTACTTTGATGTCTGATATATTAGCTTTTTGATAAACCTGCAGGCACTGAATCTCTCTCGTGCAACTTCCGCCAGAGATTATTTCGACGGTGCTGTGAATTTTGTAATTACGAATAAACAACGAAAAAAAAAAATTGACAATATCGATCATCGGTGATGATACAAAGCTATGAAAATTATTATTGAAATTGTTATTATCTATTGGGGGTTGCCATTAGGCTTGTTATTATTAATACTATCATCAATGTAATTTAAATTTACGGAAATTACCGAACAGACTAAATATCGTCAATATCAAGTTGTCGTCTCTGAAGGATTAAATAATACAATTTTAATACAATTTTAAGATAGTTACGACTGAAGTGTGGATTTTTATGGGAAATTTGATTAATCAAAAATGCACAATATATATACAAATAATGTATCTAAAGAACGACATTTATTATAACAAATTTTTATTTAAATTCTATTTTCAAAAATACACGAAAATCTATCGTCTAATTGCAGTACTCCCAACCCAAAAAAAAAAAAAAAAAAAAAAATAAAAAGAAAAGGATAAAAGGAACAACGATCGAGCTACATCTAACACCTAACATCTTAAAATAATTGGCTCTGCGCACTCGTCATGCTGGAACTTTTCTCCCGAACTGTCTGATCTGAGACATCCTCTCATATTCTCGCCGGTTCGTAAAAGTCGCGCGGCGTTGGCGAAACAACGCCGACTCCAGGAAGCCGGCCGGCGCGATATCCTTGAGCAGTTTCAGATTTCATTTTCGAAATACGTTTCGGTCGCCGCGGCATAAATACGCGAACGCACGGAATGGCTAATAATAGGAGGATTTGGCTTGGCAGCCAACAACGCGGCAGCGCTGCAACCGCTTCCTGAGTTCCATACGGCCGTATCTTCCGTTAACTTCGATGCACGCGCGCCAACAGGACACACACACAGTCGAGAGAGAGAGAGAGAAAGAGAGAGAGGGAGAGAATTAAAGAGATCCATCTCGCTGGCGCATTCTCTGCGCTAGTACCGCGGAGTATGCCGCGGAATTACGCGACGTGTTCATCTCGTTGTTCACCGAATCCGGAGCAATCTAAGAATAGAGCCTGCCTCCTCGTCTCCGTTGCCTCGACCTACCGTCTCTCCTCCGATATTCCTCCCCGCATATTTTCGTAATCGTCGGATCGCGGATGTTTATGCCGAGGGTGGAACATCGTCCAAATCCACGGCTGTATTAATAATCTTCGGCTGACTTTTAAAGGTTGAGCATCAACGAAAGTCGTGCACGATGCGAGAGGAGAGCAACGAGGGGTCCGAAGCACTTCGAACTGCTCAAATCCTTTCCCTCAACCCTTTTCTTTTTTTTTTTTTTATTAAAAATTCACGATACACTTTAGCCGTCAAGACGAGCTAGTTTTTCTACTCGATGGAATTATGGATATTTGTATATTGTATATGGAATTATGGATATTATTGTTGTTATTAAATAATTTATATACATATATATATATATATTATTAAATAATTTACATATATATTAAATAATTTATATATTACAATAATTAATATATTAAATGTATATATTACAATATATTAAATTTATATTAAATATTATAATATATTGTAATATATATAAATTTATATTAAATTATTTATATA
Organism: Frieseomelitta varia; assembly: GCF_011392965.1. Lineage (NCBI taxonomy): Eukaryota > Metazoa > Arthropoda > Insecta > Hymenoptera > Apidae > Frieseomelitta > Frieseomelitta varia. Next base: position 78,097 of record NW_025110254.1, read on the forward strand.
TATTACAATTTATATATATTATTAAATAATTTATATATATATATTACAAAATAATTTATATAAATAAGAAATTATCGTAGTAAAAGATCTTCCTCAATCTCTTGTAATTTGGAAAAGACAGACTGTAGACATAACTGGTCCCTAAAAATTTAAGGTTAGACCTTTGTTTGAAAAATTAAAGTTTATTTAAGAAAGATTCTACTTGAAAACAGATCAACGGACTCGAGGAAATGATCCAATCAATACGCATAATAATACACTTTGTGGGGTCCCGTTCAGTGGCACAAAGGATTAAACTCGATATCCCTGAAAATTTTGATAAAGACACGAGGAGTCCAACTAACATAATTCATTGATATCAAAGAAACTGTGGAACGTTCAAGTTGTCGTAAAACGAGTCAAAATTCTCAAGAGTTATCAAGTGCTTTCGAGCTTCGGATCGTAATGAAAGTGATCCAAAGTCTTCACACGTACAAAGTGGAACACGAACGAAAAGTTAAAAGTGTCTTGTACAAACTCCAAAACTAAATTCAGAGTCTCTCTTTCTCTCTCTCTCTCTCTCTTTCTGTCAGCGAATCTTAATCTCAACTTTTCGAAATACTCTGCGTATTTTTGCATCTTCAAGCCTCTTGTAAACACGTGCATAAAATCTACTAATAACTCATCCCTTGGTGCACCGTGTACGACGCAATTTCACAGCAATATGCACCGTGTCCAGAATGGAAACGATCGTCGTGGAATCTAATTCTGTCGTCAAATTAAACCGATCTCCCTTGCCCGAGCAACACCAGGAAAATTGTCCGTCCAGAAATACCCAGTGACCTTCTTCCGAATGGCTTGAAAAGGAGGCACGAAGCTGCGCAACCGGTCGTCGATCGGTTATCCAATCGTAACAGAGTCGGCAGAGAATTCCGCGTGGAATTACCAAACAAAACGTTGATCCATTACTTACGTCTCGTAAATCAATAGGGAGTAACGACAGGGAGGGCGCAGAGTTTCTCCCTCGAATTCTCGCTGTTAATTTTTTGATCGAGGTCGAACTCGTTGAGAGAAGTCAACGAACGCATTTCTACGACCGCGGCTTTTATGAACTCGCTATTAAGGCGAGTTTCGCATAACCATAAAACCATCGCTGCCGATGGTGATCTGCGACTCGACGTATTCAACCGTTTGCGGGTCACTCTCGACTTTTGTCGTTTTGTTTTTCTATTTTTCGGATTCCTCCGTAGATGAAAAATTTGCTAAAGCAAAATGACAAGACCAAATATGACGTGTGATATATACATGTATATATTCTAGAGGCAGTATTTAAATTTCACCAGAATATAGAAATTAATCCAAACCTTTTCAGATAATTAGATGTTAATTTTCAAAATATTTAGCACGACATATATATACAGGGTAGTACAAAAGGTAGTACAAAAAGTTTCTTTCCACCTCTTTCTTTTTAATAAAACGTCAAAATATAAGAAAACACTAATTTTATTAATTTCAAATTAAATGTAAGAAATATAAAAAAATATAAGAAAACACTAATTTTATTAATTTCAAATTAAATATAAGAAATATAAAAAAACTCTAATTTTATTAATTTTAAATTAAATATATGAAATATAAAAAATATAAGAAAATACTAATTTTATTAATTTCAAATTAAATATAAGAAATATAAGGAAACACTAATTTTATTAATTCCAAGTTAAATAAATGAAATATAAAAAAATATAAGAAAATACTAATTTTATTAATTTCAAATTAAATATAAGAAATATAAGAAAATATAAGGAAACACTAATTTTATTAATTTCAAATTAAATTTAAAATTACTTTAGATTTATTTTAGTAGAAAGTGATTTTGGCCCAGCCTATATTTCTAAATACTTTCACGTATATTTACCACCTTGTTAGATCAATGAGATCGCAAATATATCCCTTGCAACACGTGCAATATTTAAGACCTGTCTCTACTAATTGTGAGTCACTTCCAATTGAAAAACCGCGCAAACATCTGACCCAACGTTTTACCATTTTTCAGGTGTCCGACGGTGCGACTGTCCGACGACCCAGGCGCGCCAGAATGGCGGAGGTGGCGACGAAAAAGTCGATCAATGTCGTAAGTAGCAAAAAGAGCGAGGTGTGTAGTGTTCAGTCTAACAACGGTTTGATCCAGTTGGATAACATAACCGCGAGTAACAAGCAACTAATCTCGTTGTGTGACAACAACGACGACGAGGACGACCTAATCCTCACTAACAACACGCGTAACGAGTTGGACACCGACGACAAGAGCCTCCAGGAGCTGATCGAGAGCGAGCTGGCGCTGAGAATTTGCTCCAGCACCGAAGAGGAGACCGGCATCGAGACTGACAACGAGCAACAAGACGAGGTAACGCCGAACGAGCCAGAAACAGTGAAGAGGATCGTCTTGGACAGGCAGCAGGACGCCCTCGACGTTAACGCGGAGTTCATCGCGGCGGAAACGGAACACTCGGTGCTGGTGGAGAAACCGTACAGCTATCAGAATGGTCACATGTCGCCCGAGACGAAAATCTCCGACGATTCGTACGTTCGCGAGGAGACCGTGAAACCGGAACCGATCGCTGTGAGCAACCTCCCGGACGAGGAGGAGGAGGAGGAGGAGGAGGAGGAGGAGGAACAGGTGTTCGTCGAGCAGCCGGAAGTTGGCAGCGCAATACTAATCGAAGAAACAACGACAGACGACGTCGATCAATTGGCACGCGACAGCACGTCGGACGATGGCAAATTCCCGCAGATGGTGGAGAACGAGGATCCGTGTCCGAGTTGTCTCGTCCTTGGGTCCGCCGAGGCCACAGACAGGCTGCCGGAAGTGTCGAGCATGACCTACGAGCTGCTCGATTCTTCCTACGATCCCGTGATCGAAGAGGATCAGCTAGCCGCGACTTCGTCGCCTGTGGCCACTTACGTTGACAAGTATCAGCAGGAGAACGAGGCGATTCAGGCTATGATCGAATTCGAATCCGTGGAAACGAACATCGAGAAGGACGTAGGACAGAACCGTGAAACAGCGGAGGACGATAGTTTACGTAAGAAAGAGATCATCGCGGACACGTGGTCGGAACAGTCAGTTGAAACGGATGATCAACAATCCGGTCAGTTTTCGGACAATTTCGATCAATCGTTGTGCCAGGAAGACGTCGTCGCGCCTGAGACGCTGCCTGATCACAACAAACAGGCTGATCTCTTCGAACTCGCAGACACCGATTGCGACTGCAAGCAACTGGACGAGGTTAAAGAGCCATCGTTGGCGAACGATAAATCTTGTAGTTCGATGGAGGAGAAAATTCTCGAGGATCAGGAGGAGCCGTCCATTCCAGGGAAACTGGCCGAGGAGCCGGAGAAAGGAGAGGAAGAAGAGGAAGAAGAGGAGGAGGAGGAGGAGGAGGCGGCTCGAGGAACGCCGACTATGCAGTCAAGAAGCTTCGACGAGGGAACTTTGAGCCACTCGGAAAGCTGCTCGACAGACGCGGCCAGTACCCAGGAGTTCTTAGACACGGAACGCCGAGTGCTGAACGAGGAGAATTGCGATCAGTATCCTCACGAGGACGTGCAGGGCGTCCGCGAGAGCTCGACGACAGAAAGGGCCGATGGACGAACGAGGAATCTGCTGGATGAGGACGAGGAAGCGCGGATGAAGGAGGATGAGGCGAAGGAGGAGGGAAACGACAACACGGACGAGCAGAACGCGATCACGGAATCGTCCAGCGAGCTGTCCGTCTCGGAGCCGACTTTCATCGAGAAGACCGAGGTGGTGATATCCGAGAGCAGCGTGAAAATAGTCTCCGAGACGACGCAGTGCCTCGAGATCGAGAACGAAGCGGAACCGGTGGACGAGGAACAGCTTCAAAGCCACGAGCTCGTGTCGCCGGCTCGCGCACCGCTCGCTACCCCGGACGACGAGACCAGCGACGTTTCTAACGCCGGTGACGTAAGTGTTGCTCCTTTTGCCTACGCTAATCACCGACGACGATTAGGATCGAGATACAGTAAGTCGTACGTTGTGCTTTGTGAGTTCTTTTCAGCCCCTCTAACTTCTCTGACCAAACGCTTGACACTCGTTCTTACGAGAGAGAGATGTGCTGCTCGATTGACGATTCATTGATAAAGGATCTTTGGACGTCGCTCGCAGAAATTTTGAAAAATATATGTCGAGTAATTAGTTCGGGAAATCATAAAATGTGTACAAATTTCTGTAGACGCATATTTTTTTATGAATTTCGTAGTGATACGCTCTTTCGATTCGTCATCGATCAAAATATGTACGTTCTATCGTCAATTGAGTAGTATCTCTTAGTTAACAGGAATGATTTCGTTGTCGTTACGTGGCGTTGAGTGTGTGTCGTTTTTCACTGACTAAATAACGTAAGATACCGAAGAAGAAAATTTCATTAGATTGATATATGCATATTTATACATAGATTCAGAATAGATTTATATATATATATGTATATATATATATATATACTGTACTATACAGATTTATGTAATATATAAAATATATATTTAAATATTATAATTTATAATTTACAATTTATATTAATATATATATTATATTTAATATATTAAAACAGATTTATATATATATATATATATATATATATATACACACACTGTACTATACAGATTTATATATCTGTAATATATATAAATCTATATAGTATATATATATATATATTATATATTATACATATTGTTCGGCCTTACCGAACACAATGGGGATGAAATTCGTACCGCGAACTACAAACTCATCGAGCCAGGGGAAGCAATTTTCTAATTTTTAATTTCTCGACGGCAGGGATCTCCCGTGACCATATTTCATATTCTTCGTTATTTCGTTTCTTCTATTGTAGTCATACCAGACTATTAATTCCAAGGCTCGATAAGTTTCTTCACTGCAATGGTCCCTATCACAAACGAACTCGAAAAAGAGATGCAAAAAATAAATTCATCGAGCCAAGAATAAAACTTTCAGATTCACTAGTTTCTCCACAGCAGGGATTTCCCTTACTTCATGTTTTTTCCCTTACTTTTATCTCGTTGCTGCATATCATGCCCGACTCTCAATTCTAAGGCTCGGTAAGTGTCTTTATCGCAACTTTTCTACGACATCCATAAATCCAAGACATATTGCGAGAGACACATCCTCGGAAAGTGCAAATACTACTTTCTGGGACCGATCTTGCTCACATCTGGAAGCAACTAGCATACCTCCCTAATCCTGTAATCCATAATATTGTAAGGCCAACGTACAAGGAAAATAGACAGTTAATATTTTTGGCAATCGCGCAGTGCGCACAGAAGTAACCTATCGACGTACGACAGTTCACGATTCGTCTATCAAACTCACTCAAATCTTATCATTTTACGAATTCAAGCTCTCTCTTACGACAATCTACATTCCTCAATCATGCCGATCCAACCGCAACACAACTCTCCCTTGAACCAGGGGAACCTGACTTTCATTAACGTTGAAAGAGCAGCAAGCCACCGATCTGTTCAACGCGACTTATACATCGAAGTCAGATCGACACGCAACATATATAACATATAGATTTGTATATATATATATATAGATTTTCATATATATAGTACAAGAGAAAATACAGCAAACAGCTTGAAAGCTAATTAATCGACAATCGGCATTTACCGTCTTCGATTGACCAAATAACGCGGACAGATTAGGTTCAAATCGGAAGGTCGAAGATCAACGCGTACAGCTTTGAAGGTAATTCGGCCGGCTATACGTTGTTTCCGGGCAAAGTTGTTTCGTAGCGAATCGATGGCACCAACGTGTCGCGTCACGAAGTGACAGTGTTATTCGCGTTCCTGCCGAGTGTTGTTGAGTAATGCTTGCAAACGCGAGCCATTCCGCTTTTCCTGCCGGCACTCTGCAACACTAATTACACCCGTTGCTCGTGCTCCCACGCATATTTCGTGGCGGCAATAATTAATCTCGTTAACCAGGTAGCCGCGCGTCGTCCTTTCGATTCGCGACAATGCTCTTTATTCCCCCCTTTTTTTTTTTTTTTTTTTTAAATAAAAATATATATCTAGAGTTAAACTACAAAGGCTTAACTAACTGGCTCGCAACCACTTTCATTCTCCGTTATTTCTCTTCATTGACACCGAGGCGAAGAATACGACAACGCGAGTCGGAGCCCGGTCGTTCATTCCGCACGACCCACGGGCCCGAGTGAGAGTACGGACGAATGTAGTTCACGGCTACGGAACGGAATTACGGCTAGCCGAAACTCGACAAGCCGGCAATTAAACGTCGGTACACGCGTGGCAAATCAGGTTCTGGATAAGTATCGAGACTCGCGGCCGATCTGGTCGTTGCGCGTAATCGCGAACAGTTTTCTAGTAGCGTAAAATGTTGAAACAACGCGTTTTCGCGCGTCGATACTATATAGGCTTAAATAGAAGCTTACTTGGACGAGACAAAAAAATGTTCTTACAGAACAGATGTTCTTACAGAATAATTGGCAAGTTGTAAATTGTTATATGAACGTTTTTGTTTAAACTTAGTTTACTATAATATAATAAGAATATATATAATACTATATATATAATTACTATAATATAACAATTAATAATATATATTGTATTATATAATATATATATAATACAAACTATGAATAATATAATTGATATAGAAATTAATTTTTAAATTTCACAACTCATAAATTTACTAGTTTTAGTGTAATTTGCCAAATTTCACTGGCAATATTAATCATCTATACACAGCTATTTACTTCGGTTGAAAATTTGAGAACTAATAAATAATTAACAATATCAAATTTTTATAATTTTTATAATTATTGTATTGATGAAATACAGTAATGGATATATGAATATTTATATAACTCTCAAGTTATAAATAATAATATATAATACACTTAAGTTGTACTTAATATATAATATACCTAAGTTATAAATAATAATATATAATACACAAAAATTTTTAAATTTCACAACTCATAAATTTACTAGTATTAGTGTAATTTGCCAAATTTCACTGGGAATATTAATCATCTATAAACAGCTATTTACCTCAGTTGAAAATTTGAGAACTAATGATTGTTAATAAATAATTAACAATATCAAATTTCTATAATTTTTATAATTATTGTATTGATGAAATACAGTAATGAATATTTATATAACTCTCAAGTTATAAATAATAATATATAATACACTTAAGTTGTACTTATTATTTAAGTATATTATATAATACTTAATATATAATATACCTAAGTTATAAATAATAATATACAAAAATTTTTAAATTTTACAACTGACTTGCAGTTCGCAAACTTGCCAAATTTCACCAATGACATTAACTGCTCTACAAACTGTTTCAGTTAAAAATCTAAAAACTAATGACTGTTCATAAATAATTAATAATTTTTATTTATTAATATCTTTTTTACTTTTATTGAAACAGTTACGAAAAGTTAACTCAAGAGTTGGAAGAATTTTTACAACCTTCCCAACAAATATTTTCTTTCCCTCCGAATCGAAACTTTCAACTTTCAATTTACGAGATAAAAAATTATCGAAGCTTTTACTTTCGAAGGAGGAAAGTGTGTTCGGACCAATTAAGTTGCGCGTCCCGAATCGATTGACAGCCACCAATGCCTTTGAGATAACGTTGTTCGACGGAAGAAGGGGAAACAACGAGTTGAACGTACCTCGACGACGCGAATAGAACACGAGCACGATAATTCACGGGCCTCACGTGAACAGATGAACGCGTACCGGAAGCAATCCGCTCGTTTATCAAGACGACGCTACGAAACCGAGTTATCAGGCAGCCGGTTCAACGACCACCGCCCATGCGGCGTAACCTATTCCGCTGGAGACTAGCTTGACCGAGATCGAGGTCGCGACAAACTTCTAAATCGAATGCGAACGAAATTTTCCACTTAAAAGTTTCGAATCCCAACGTCCACGACATTGAACTTTCTGAGAAGAATTAGAATTATGGTAGCAGCGAGCTAAATCTCTCAAGGTTGTGACAAACTTTCCAATGGAATTTCCGATGAAAATGGAAATTCCATTTGGATTCTAAGGATCTGAACTTTTTCAACGTCGAGCGCTCGCAGTTGGAATTTTCTTACGTTGAACGTTAGAATTTGTCGAACGTAGAAATTCGAATTTTTTGTTCTTTTAATTTGCAGAGTATTTATTAGAGTTTCGGAATTAGAGTGTAGTGTTTTTTTTTAATATTTTTCAAAATTTTGGTTTCGAAATCTTAACTTAAATATCTAGGGATCGATGAAACCCGACTTGAAAATCAAAATTAACACTTTTTCAAAATTTTGGTTTCGAAATCTTAACTTAAATATCTAGGGATCGATGAAACCCGACTTAAAAATCAAAATTAACACTTTTTCAAAATTTTGGTTTCGAAATCTTAACTTAAATATCTAGGGATCGATGAAACCCAACTTGAAAATCAAAATTAACACTTTTTAAAAATTTTGGTTTCGAAATCTTAACTTAAATATCTAGGGATCGATGGAACCCAACTTAAAAATCAAAATTAACACTTTTTCAAAATTTTGGTTTCGAAATCTTAAACCTAAATATCTATAGATCAAACCTGAAAATCAAAATCAATAGTTTCTCAACATTTAGGTTTCCTATAAATCCTAACCTCCAAATATCCAAAGAAAGGAAGCGTCTCGAGGTTAAATTTTATTTCAGAAGATCGTTGATCGATAGAATTTACAGCCGTTCGTTCGTCGAAAGCCTGTAAATCCCAAAACTCCGACAGAAATCTTGGAGATATCGAAATAACAACAAAGATCGGTACTTTCGTACGCCGATCTCTCAAGGTCGCGGCTCCGTGACGCTCAACTGTCAAGGCCGAAGCTTTTCCACACACTTCCGCCGTTGTCTACGGTAAATGAAGAACGCGATTCACTTCCTGAATCGCGGGACGATCGAGCAAAGTTTCCAGTTATCGCCGCTTCGGATACCGGTTTTCTCCATCGAACGCGTCGCGATCAAACGCCTGACTCCCACACACGCGTGAAACTGGCGACGTCGAGAGAGAGAGAGAGAGAGAGAGAGAGAGAGAGAGAGAGAGAGAGAGAGAAAGAAAAAAAAGAGAGAAACACTGAACGAACGCGCGCACGTTACACGTTTACACGTTTACACGTCGCGGGCATAGAGTAGATCGAGGTCGATCTCGAAACGAAGAGGCGTCGACCAATCCTGAGGCACTGTCTGCTGTTGGATCGGCTTGTGTACCTTTCCGTTCTGCTGTTCTGAACACCGTCTATTCCCCTCGTGTTTCACCTGGCCACCCGTACGCGGCCAACCGTCTCCCTGTGTCCGGTAGAAACGGCCAATCGCGGAAATCCAACGTATCCCCCACGTATTACCTCCGTCGCTGTCCACGCTTTGGAGAGCACCGAGTTTCCTGAACCTGGCCAGGTTCTCCCGAACGTCTGCCAGACATCTTCCGTGTCGTGGATCTAGCGGTTCCTCGAACGTCTCGATCCGAGGATGATCATCGGTCAGGTAGGAATTTGAAAAAAAAAAGAAAAAGAAAAAAAACAACAAACACTCGTTTCTCGGTTGACGAGAATCACTCGTCTGGTGATTCTTCCGCATCTTTTTCATCTGGTTCCATTTCGTTCTCGTTTGTTTGGTGCTTGTCTCGCGTGTAAATTCGACGATGGGTGAAACTTTGGCAAACTGGGGAATTTAAGAATGTTTAAAACTTTACGTAAGTAGGTTTAGTTTTAGTTTACGTGAAACTAATTTTTTTTCTTCTGTTTTCTTTTTTTTTTTTTTTTTTTTTTTTTTTTACTGAAAAATGACTTTAGAGATGATAATACTTCTACTCTAATGAGAGGGCCTGACTTTTACACTTTTCGTATCGTGAATATTCATGAAACCGACTCAGAAACGTGTTCCTAGTTTTCTATACACGATTTTCAAACGTTGCTGCTCGTAGATGCAAGAAAAAAAAAAATTCAATCAAAAGTTGTACTGTTGCACAATAATATTGTAAAATTAATGTTGCGCGAGATAAATGTTTCTCTTTTAATTTTTCACGATACAGCTCATAAAGTTGACTTTCATAAACTTTTAACGTTACCTTTTCTTCTCCACTATATACAATTTCATAAATATTAATATAACGTAAAAAAAAAATCAAGATTCCTTCGAGTAGACGTTCTCGCCCATAAGATCATTTTCCAGGAAAAGAAATTGTTCCGTAGCGCGTAAACTGCAACTCGCGTAAAGTTTTGAAATTTCTTAAATTTTCCAGTCGTTTGAACGTTTCTTCGCAATACCGTGCTAAGGTTATTGAACCGGAGTCGTCGACTCTTCCTTTCTATCTCTTCGTCTATCTCGACTTTTTCGAACTCCACTCTCGTTTCTCGTGTACGTTCAAATTTTTCCAAATTTCTCTTCCCCGCTGTTTGAATTTTTCCATCTGACGCTCCATAGATTGAAATAGATCCGTAATTCTTCAATTTTTTTTTTTTTTTACAAATTAAAGTACACAGAAATAAAATTAATTTGTCGACTTGACTTTGTGTTGTACAGAATGGGCTACTGAAATAGATCCGTAATTCTTCAATTTTTTTTTTTTAAAGTACACAGAAATAAAATTAATTTCTCCTCATATTTTATTTAAAAAAAAAAAAGAAATAGGTGGGAAGAAACTTCTGGCCCACCCTGTATAAATCTAACACTCGCGTGACATGGTCGTATCGTCACTAACGGTCACAGTGTGTTAATTATCGTGCACACACGACGCGGGAAACACCATCTTCATTTACTTGAATTTCCTTTTTCCACCTCACACACGCTTCTCCGCATGAATCCGATCTCTGACGATATTGTATTTAACCTTAAGACTTTCGTCTGCCTTTAGAAGGTACATCGTCGATTTAATTGCATCCTCCTCGGGTGATTTATCCCGCAGTTACCGTCTTATCGGTAAAGCGACCACGCTCCTCCCGAACGTTTCCCGTTTGCGCGCGATTTTTTCCGATCGGTATCGCACCGTCTGTCTGAGCCAGCGCTAAAGGGATCCTAAAAGGAACACGTTCTCCTTCTCTCTGCATTCCCTTAGACTCCCCCTCCCCCTCCCCTTCGTGGCTGTTCCTTGCGATTCTTCCGTCAGCTTTCGTCGACCTCGTTACCAAGGTAGATGCGCGTCGTCTAGCAGTCGGTTCTCGGCCCGGTGAACGAAGGATCTGCTCGATCTTTCGTCGAAATTTTCGAGTATTTCCCAACGAGAACGCAACGCAGTGTTTTAAGATCGTTGACGTTAGAACCTACCGACGACTGAAGCATAAAATTTCCATCGGAGACATCCATCTTAACCCCTTGCGCTGGCGACTGGTTCGCGCGGACCATAACGAGTGACCGAACCGTATACAATAATTTGTCGCTTTCTTTTTGAACTCGTCGGTATGATATCACTGTAGATAGAAATTGTTATAGGGAGTAATAAATTTATTACTTGTTTTGCTTGGGTTTAGTATTATATAGTATTTAATATTATATATATTGGGTTATATATAGTATTATATATTTATTGTATATTTATTTATTATATATTTATTATACATATTGGGTTATATATAGTATTATATATTTATGGTATATTTATTTATTATATATATTTATCATATTTATTTATTATATTATGGTATATTTATTTATTATATATTTTTATCACATTACATATATTATATATATATTGAGTTATATATAGTATTATATATTTATTGTATATAATAGTATATTATATTAAGTATATTTATATTTTAATATTTACATAATTATTACATATAATATAATATAATATGATATATGTAATATATGAATATATATACTATATATATATTATAATATAACTAATTATAATATAATTATAATATAACTGAGAAAATATTGCAATTTTGGGACAAATAGTTCTCAACGTGCGTGGCACGTCATTCCAGCGCAAGTGGTTAAAAATAAAAAAAAATATAAAGAAATAGAGAAACTTTATAATACAAGCCTCTATTCATACATTTTACAATAAGTTATTTAAATCTTTAAAAATACACTGCTTTTACGTCTCGTAGAGTGTCTAACAAAAATTATAAATTGGCCGTTTTTTGACCACTTTGGTAGTTGCAAGTGTCTGAAAAGATTTTCAAATACAAACATGCCCCGGCGAGTTTGAAATTCATTCGAACGGGCATCAATTCGTGGGTGTGTTCCCAAGGTGCGAGAAAGTGAGACGGATTAGAATCAGCTTCGAGGAGGAGGCTCACGTGAGGGAAGAGCGACGATTTTCCACGGTACGTGTGAACCTCTTACGTCGTTTCCTCTCGAAAATTACGAGAGATCTTCGGCGGTTTTTAACCTCTTGCGCTGGTTAACGACGTGCCAATTCTTTGTTCCAAAGTTGCAATATTTTCTCAGTTTTCTAAGTGTATTTAAGTATAACCCAGGCAACAACAAATAGTAAATTTACTACTTATCAATAATTTCTATCCAGTGATATCACATATCGACGAGTTCAAGAAGATAGCGACGAATTATTGTATACGGTTCGGTCACTCGTTATGGTCCGCAATCAGTTGCCACGCGCAAGTGGTTAACGAGAGAATAACTCGCCGCGTTCGTCGTAGTAACGATCGCGTGCTGAAACGTGGAGATCGTGCGAAGGTTCGGGGAGACCCTGGCCAAAAATTGTGAAAGTGAATCGGACGCTGGCGAATTAGAAAGTCCCGCGGTTTACGAAAGTCCCAGGCTGCTCCTTACATTCGTCTTGTAACCATCTGAATTTCAACAAGTAAATAATGGGGAAAAATTTACGAAAAATTCGTAAATAATGAACAGTGGCTGATCGATTGATCTACATAATCAGGAATCGGTGTATCGACTCTGGCGGTTTTTATCATGGAGAATCTAACAGACGAACATTTCACGTACATTTTATTAAATTGAAACGAAGGGTTCGAGAAGTAGGATAATCGTAAAGAATCAGTTAATAGTTATTTCATTTTATAATAAAGGAATCATAGTGATATTTTATAGTAGTATTATAGTAATTATAGCTACCATTTTATAGTATTTTATAGTATTTATATTTTATAGTATTTTATATTATTTATATTTTATAGTAGTATTATAGTAATTATAGCTACCATTTTATAGTATTTTATAGTATTTATATTTTATAGTATTTTATATTATTTATATTTTATAGTAGTATTATAGTAATTATAGCTACCATTTTATAGTATTTTATAGTATTTATATTTTATAGTATTTTATATTATTTATACTTTATAGTATTTTATTGTATTTATATTTTATAGTATTTTATAGTATTTATATTAGTAATTATAGCTATTATTATTATTTTTACGATATGATATTTACCAGAAACAAAGTGTTAATTTAGAAATAATTTATTCTATCTTTCACTCGTGATTTTTATATAGTATCAACATTCGCATGATGTCACCGTATCTTTGTCAGCTGTCAGTGTTAATTACCGTACGCATACGATTCAGGAAATGCACATAGACTATCATGCGGTGATAACTGGATACTTACAATTAGTACGATTCCATCAAAGGATTGATATTTTTAAATTACTGAGTCATGATGAACACTCGTCTATTTACCACAACAAAGTTATAATTTTTCACTTACTGTAACTTAACCTACTTTAACCAAATTATAATTGAAGAAGAGAAAAATAAAATAGCGAAAAATATATTGTAATTTCAGTTGTTGAGAATCAAAACTGAAATTACATAATTAAAATAAATAGTTAATTAAAAATAAAAATATTTAAAATATTTAAATTATAATTGTTTATAATAATTTTATTTATGATAATTATAATAATTTTTATAATAATTTTATTTACAATAGCTATTATAAATATCAAATATTTGAATATTTAAATTAAAATATATTAATATTTTAAATATTTAAAATAAATAAACAGCTGTTGCTATAGTTTCTCTGTCTTAAATCTCTAAAATAATATCACTTCTAATCACGCGTACAAGAGACAACGTTTCAAACAATTAGAATTACGTGTACAAAAGACTTTCTATTAGAAAGAAATACAATTACTTTTTGGCCAATTCGACATATACATATACAGGATGTTTCGTAACTTGTAGAACCCACTTCAGGGTTGCCTAAAAATAATGAAAAAAAGCATAAATATATGTCCTATCTGTCTTCGTTTATGAGATATAATGAATTTTATAAACAGAGCAAACTCTAGTAAGCTCGTTTTACCAGGTACATTCAATTTTCATAATAATCATAATTGGGATGAAGAAAACCCACATGTCATTGACATCAGTTTAGTTTAAACGTATGGGAAGGAATAATTGATAAATTTTTAATTGGGCCTTTTTTTCTTGATGGGAAACTAACAGGAACGTTGATTTTTTGAGCACGCGTTTACACGAAATATTAGAGGAAGTTTCAGTCGATATTAGACTTCGTACGCGGTTTCTGCATGATGGAGCTCCGCCGCATTTCAGCCGAGTGGCTAGACAATTTTTAAGTCAACACTTTGCAAATAAATGGATTAGTCGTGGAGGTCCTATTGCATGGCCTGCTCGTTCTCCGGATTTGAATCCATTAGATTTTCATTTATGGAGACATTTAAAATCTATTGTATACGCAACGTCGATTGAAAATGCTGAAATACTACGAAATAGAATAGAGCAAGGCTTCCGACAAATTCGAGAAACACCAGGAANTGATAGAGAGAGTAACCAGATGAATGACAAGACGCGTGGCTTGTCTTCAAATGCAAGCTGGTCATTTCGAGCATTTTTTTTTTTTTTTGTAAAAGTAATTAAAACAGAAAATTCATTATATCTCATAAACGAAGACAGATAGGACATATATATTTATATGTCTTTTTTTCATTATTTTTAGGCAATCAGCTCCCGAAGTGGGCCCCACGAATTACGAAACACCCTGTATATATATATATATTGCATACATTTAGAAACTGTCCAAATACTTATGCGATCTACGTGAATACTTGGTCTAGGTGAACTTTCGAAAGGTTTCTCGTTGGCTTTCGGCGCGAACGCCGCGTAATCGCCCATTCGAATCGCGAGTACGCGAGTTACGTGGCGGTGTAATTACGTGTCCCAGGGTTCGAGCGACGCTCGTAACGAGGCACTGCGTCGATCAGCGTCGTCTAATAAGAGGATCGCGATGAAGTTATCGCCGTGCGGTACACGCCGCGATCGTCGTAACTAATTTCACGCCGGGATCTCTTCATTAAGCGCGCACAGAGGCCGAAAAGGAATGCTCTCCTGCTTTTACCGACTTCCCTGCTCGCGTAATTAACAATCGCGCGAGCGTCGATCGAGACCGCGATCGCGGAAGAATTTCCACGTGGCCATTTTCGTAAAGCGCTTCGCGACTCCGCGTTCATTTGTTTACAACTCGAGACAGCTCGTCTGTTTCGAGAGAAAAGACACAATTTTATGGCGACGAATTGGAGGGAGTAGGATGAGAATGTGAAGAATTTATATTATATATATATAGGGTGGTCACTGAAAGACTGAGTGATATAAAACTTTTACAAAGACATGTGTTTTTAAATCTTTCGTTATTTCGAAAAAGTAAAATAAAATAAAGTCCTACAATAAGAGAAAATGAACAGGTTATGAACAAATTACTTTTTCAAACCATTCAGTTTTTCAGTGGACCCATCCTATACGTATACAGAAAGATGGCCGTGCAGGCTGTTTCATTTTATGCTCCTGAAAGTGAATTTTGAAGTAACAGGCATTATATAACCCCGTTTACTTGTTGCAAAATTCCTTCTAGACATTGCTTTTAGAAATCTGTTTGATTGGAAACTTTTACAGTACAGCCATATTGTTGAACTGGTATGGTATCATGAATATTACACTGAATATTACGTTGTTTGAGAATATGAACAGAAAAATATATGCAACGGGAGTAAAATAATTTGAAAAGTTTGAATAACCAAACGACGAAACGATAGTGCAACTTTTCGTAGTTGCCATGTTACATTAGTATTTTTTTAATAATATTAATATTAATATATTTTTAATAATATTTAGTATTTTTTTAATATTAATATTAATATTTTTAGTAATTTTTATAATAATAATATTTAGTATTTTTTAATAATATTAATATATTTTTTATAATATTAACGGTAGTAACATTTACTTTTGTCCACACACACACACACACACAAATAGATACGCGAATATATTAATTCTAATTCAGGTTAAACTACACATTAAAACTCGACAATGAACTTTCAAACGAAACTGCATATTTTTCTGAAATTGCAGAGAACGAACGATTGAAAAATTAATTGGAAGGAACTATTAAGGCAATTAATTAATCACACACACACAATTTAATACTTTCTTTCAATTAAGAACGTACGTAAGATTTATATATGTCTCTTTATAAAAAAAAAAAAAAAAAAAAAAAAAAAAAAAAACAAAGAAAGAGAAACGAATTTATAGAAGATTTCAAAAAGATCTTCTTAATTATCTAGAAAGCCTGTAATGTTCATCAACGTTTTATGTAAGATCGAGGTTCTCGTATTCGTCTGACAACGATCTATTCGATTCCCTCTATGAATATTTATCGCGGATTTAATCACTGCGTCGCGAGATGTGTTAATTAAAACCGGGATCTTCGAGAGCTACTAAAAAGTAAAATCAAGTTCCTGCAAATTGTCGCGATTCGACCGAAACGATCTGTCAAACGACCTCCTTGTCGATTCGCAGGGAGGAGAGCGGCGAGAACCGGAAAATTCATTAAGCGTAACGACCGCGGACAAAAATCACCGTGAGAAAATCAACCGTTGCCATTTAAAAAAGGCTCGTAAAGGTGTCGTTTACTTATCTTTTAAACCGTGGCAACCGTTTATAGGACCACTTTTTTTTCTTCCATGGGGTTAAATTTATTTCCATTATGATATTAGATAAGCGTACGTACATGTTCCAAGGTAGAGACATGTCACGCGATAACGTAAAATCTAGACACCACGTGAATGAAACTTAAACGTAACTCGCGTCTATTAATTCTTAACTAGGGACCATGGTTCACTGTTAAATTAATTAGCGTTGGAATTTTCTATTTAATTGAACTTTATTATTAACTTCTATCACGGGAGATTTGAAAATCATGAAACAGAAGTAAACACATTGTCTAAAAAAAAAAAAAGAAAATGATCTGCACGATTTCACGTCATTCTAATTTTGCATCGAGCACTTTATTAAAATTTTATTAAAATTATTTTATTAAAATTATTTTATTTCGTGCGCTGAAATAAAATCTCGTGAAATCACGAGAAACTTTTATGTTAGAGATCTAGATTTTGAATTCTAGGAAATTCAAATTTTTAGGAAATGTTCTTCAAAAAGAAGCGTTTCTCACAGTTGCATCCGTTTCGCGATTCGCTCGTTAAACAGTAAGATCGCTCTATTGCATGATTCGCAATACCTAGTCAGATCGTTAATATCTAATTAACGCGAGAGCTCACTCTTGCTCGACGAGTTTGCCCATTGAAACGCGACGCGAAACGCATTCCTACGTACATAATCGAGGAAAGTACACTCGAAAAGTTCTACGAAAAGGGAGTTTTGTATCCCCGTCACGGCTCGGAGCAATATTCTGAATTCCACCGAGCGATCTCGAGAAGCGTCTCATTAGATTCATCAACCTCGATCAGCTATCTGGAATTGAACGAAAGCGCTTTCCGCGAACGTGAGTGCCGTTACACTCGCGAACGGTTGATCCACTTTCGAAGTTTTGCCATTTTTTTGATGCTTTAAGTTACGTTTCCAATATGGAAAATAGCAGGCTACTTTGTTTCCGGAATCGTGGAAAAAGGAACCGTGGAAGGACTTTTTGAAAAAAAAATTTATATCGTATTGCACCTAGACCATAATTAAAACGTTCTGTGAGAAATATCCTACGATATTTCTTATTGAAAAGAACATTTGGATCATTTGTTTGATAGTTTCGTAGTGTTATAATAATTGCATTCACAAGCATTCGGACAAGTTTTAAGGCTAAACTATCGGGGAACGATTATTTTTGATCAGAGTTGACATCTAATGCATTTTGCAAAATTGAGATTTAATATATTGTGTAACAAAAATTTAGTGAAACCATTTACGAGGCAGTAATATAGTTATAATATAAATATAAAATTTGATCTTATAAATTTTGTATTTATTTTAATTTAAATTTAATATTATAAATTTTTATATTATAAAATTTATATAACAATTATATATAAATATCCTGCAATTCGTTCAATTTAAAATTTCTTCTTACAATTTTCATCCAAGGGGCTCCAAAGAGCTCAATTTTAAATGACTTAATTAATAATCAAGACTACGTTGATTTATGAAATTTCGAAAGAATAACGACTGTTATTAACTGATACTGCTTTCAATGTTTCGCAAGTTTCGGAGCTAGAGTTCCTCCCTCCGGATGCGCGTCCCGATAAAAAAGACTCTCGAAGAAACTCGCAGGATATCATTAGCAAAAACTGTTCGAGCAACGTCCTCTAATTTAGCTGGGATTAAAGATTACTGGATATTTTTGTCTCCGGAATGACATCAATTAAAAGAAACTGAAATGACGCTAAGTGATGAAACTGCAATAAATTGGTAGAGGTTGAAGAAGTTATTGTCGTAACGCGATCGTTCTATTTTGATAACCTAAAAATTATGACGAAAGACTTGTCAAGATATGTGAAAGACATTTTCTGTAAGCAAAGTAGTTGAAAAAAATTTTTTTCACAAATTACGTTTGCCTTCTTCGTCACGTGCGATGTCGCGTGATATTATTTGTGAACGTTTCTCGGTCAATAATAAAAATTTGTGACATTTATGTTCCTATGGTTGCGTGAAAGAAGATTAGTTTAGTAATATCTTTGATTACAAAGAAGGCGTGGATCAATCGTTAAAGATAGTCATTAGATTAGAATCAGCTTCGACTATTCTAAAATTAACTTACGTTGCATCCACGTTGACCGAAACTTCCTACATTTTACAAGTTAGGTTTAGGTCAAAAATTTGTTAATAAAACATATTAAATTGTACGAGTAAGGTTCAGAGATTGAGTTAAATAAGACGACGAAAAGAAAGTAGTAAAGATTCTGAAAATGATAGATAGATGAATATCATAAATTAAATTGAATTGGAAAGGCGTCAGAAAGAAAATAACAAAACGTCTGAAGATGACAGATATGGATAAATCTTGCGAGTTTTATAAATTAAACGAAATGAAAATGAAGACGACAGAAATAAATGATGAAACTTCTGAAAGTGATGGAAGATAGTTAACTGTTTGCGCAGATAATAGCGTAATTTCATTAGCAATCCCTAACTCTAATCGACCAATGTAAATCTTGTTTTTCCCTGTTAACGCAGAGTGAAAGCCGAGAAGAGACGATAATAACAAGCACCAGCGTGGTAACCTCGCCGAGCAAGGGTGGCACCAAGACAAAGAAGAAGAAGATCGAGGGTGTCGCCGGTAACGATGCTTCGCCGAACCTCACTCCCCGCACAAAAAAGACCAAGAAGAGCAAGAAGAACGAACTCGAGAAGGAGAACATCTCTGTGGTGAGTCGACACACTGATGGCAGGTTCCTTAATTTTCTTTACAGGATCACACACCTATGCGCAAGAAAGACGTTGAAAAATTGAAAATTCACGTACTGAAGTGACAACAGATTTTATGATTTTATTTAACGATACAATTTTATACTAAAAATCGGTAAAAGCGGTAAGATAGCAGTGAATTAGCCGACGAATTTTCTTTCTCATTCATTTTATTTGTCACACTTAATTTCGTTCGCTTGTCTAAAAATGAGAAACGTGAATGAACGAGATAGAGAGAGGACAGTTTCTGTTTATTGAGATCTCTATATTTCAGAAATATTCTAAACTATACTTTAAAGTAATAAATGAAAGCTATTCGAAAAAAATTTTTCCAAAGAAGATCCCTTATTGATTAATTTCCTGGACAATAAAACGTTTCTACGTCGTAAAATTGAATTAAAATGTCATATCCTCGAAAGAAATTTTCATACGCGAACTCTTTTTTTCTTTTTTTTTTTTCGTTGTCTCGATGTCTGTCCGTGCACTTGCAAGCAACACACTCGTGAGAATGTTCTTCCTCCGGATAAAGACGAGTCTCAGCCGGATGTTGAGGCGATCGAATCGAGATCGAGGATCCGGTAACTGAACGGAAATCATGGTACAAACAAACAGGCTGTGCACGAATCTAACCTCGAATGTCGTGTTAATTAGCAATGTCTAAGCATCCATATCGGTAGATGATGGTCTCCACGGGAACCGGAAGTCACCGTTTAATCCTTATTTTCATATGTCCGATTCCCGGGCAAGTAGTCCCTAGAGTTTTCACTTTAATTGACTTTAATTGAATAGAGAACGGTGTCTCTGCTTCTCCATTCACGTTTCTCGAACGTATTGTCCTATATCCGTATTTGAAACAATTCTTCGGAGAGAATTTCTTCTTAGCTGTAAGAGTTTTTCAACAAAGAAGAGCCTCGTACGAATCTTTTTGTCGCGAGTTACCGAGTAATCCGTTCTTAGGAAGAAGAAGTTCTCGCCTAAGTCGGGAAATAACTCGCTCGACGACAAAGAACATCGACTGTCTGGATAAAAAGAAGTTCGAACGGAAGTTCCACCTGAGAGGAAAACTCCTCGAGAAAATAGTTGAACATTTAGTAAGATCGATAATTAAAATTCCGTCTGTGCTTTGCATTTGGTGATAAAGTTTAGATTTTTCCCGACATAGCTCTCAACGTCGATGTTTGTGGATTGCGGAAAAGCAATCGGCTCGAAAAGCAGAAATTTTTCTTGAAATATCAAACCTGATTCTTCTAATTGTTTACGTAGGAACGATATAACACAGTTGTGCTAAAATATTCTTTTAAAACAGAAATTTAAGGTCCTCACTGTTAAATTTCATTATTATTATTATGCTTCTGAAAACTTGTTTATCGTCATAGATATTAAATATTTATGCACAAAGAACATTTTCAGAATATTCATAAATTCTATTGGAAAATTATTCCATGACTCGTTTGTTTTTTTACAAATAACAGTGTTCTATTTCTATGTGTATCTATGAATCTTACTAAAATTAATTTTATCGTGTCGCTATATAATTTCTACTTTTGACTCTATAATCCATTTATATTTTGTGAAAAATAAGGAATTGAATTGCTAAGGTGATACTTCACTCTTCAAAAGTATCTCCGTTTTTTCACTTACTTCAGCAGTTGAAATTTCCAAAGGTCAATTAAAATTATTATTTAATTATCAAATTAATTTCACAATTAATTTGCGATTTAATTGCTAGCATAACACTTTACTCCCCAAAAATATCTCCATTTTTCCTACTTAGTTCAGCAGTTGAAATTTCCAAAGGTCAATTAAAATTATTATTTAATTACCAAATTAATTTCACAATTAATTTGCGATTTAATTTCTAGCATAACACTTTTCTCCCCAAAAATATCTCCATTTTTCCTACTTAGTTCAGCAGCTGAAATTTCCAAAGGTCAATTAAAAAGTTATTATTTTCTATCAAATTAATTCACGATTTAATTGCTAACATAACACTTTCCTCCTCTTGAAATGTTAAAATACCTTTTTCTTGAAATTTTCTTGAAAGTTCAATCACAAAATTACGTCAAACTGAACTTCACAATCCGGCCACGTCTTTTTCACCAGACAGATTGCATACGATAACGTATAACCGTGTTGCATGTACAGTGTTTGCGTGTGTTTGTCTGTTTGTCAGAACTGTAACTTGCAAGAGCCGAGCATGCACCCCGCCCCCCGCCAGATGAACCCGGAAACCCTTGATTTCACCAACGAGAACGATCTGTCGAACGTGAACGTGAAATCGCTGGTAAGTCACGCCGCCCCGAAACCTAACGCACCGGGATCTCATCTTCACGCCCCTCCACGGTGAAACGAATTTCCAAGCGAGCGCGCAAAGTGGCGGCTACGATCTTTCCCCATGTGGATCGCGATTCAGTAAATTGTCCGTGATCAGATTCGATTCAGCCGGTGGTTACCCGTTACGTGAGACACGGTCGACGTAAATCCGCTCGCGTGTCCCGTTCACGCGACCGAACAGAGAGGAATTTCGAGTCGCGTGCGGTCATCATTTCCTTTTTTTTTTTTTTTCTCTCTCTGCTCCGTTCGGTGATCGAGAAAGCCCGGTCCTCAGTGGAAAAATCGTAATGAAACTCGATAAAAGACATGGTGTTCTTCGTGACTCGTTCGAGATCGAGATCGATACGCAGAGTTCAAAAGTCTTAGGACCACGAAGTGTTACGTAGTTCGTTCTCCCAATTTGTATAGAAGTTGTATAATTTACTATAGAAGTTCTATAATTTTTATAGAAGTTCTACAATTTATTGTAGAAGTTCTATAATTTATTATAGACGTTCTATAATTTTTATAGAAGTTCTATAATTTTTATAGGAGTTCTATAATTTTTATTGTAAGTTCCATAATTTTTATAGAAGTTCCATAATTTTTATAGAAGTTCTGTAATTTATTATAGAAGTTCTATAATTTTTATAGAAGTTCTATAATTTTTATAGAAGTCCTATAATTATATATTTATAGAAGTTCTATAATTTTTATTGTAAGTTCCATAATTTTTATAGAAGTTCTGTAATTTATTATAATTTTTATAGAAGTTCTATAATTTATTATAGACAATCTATAATTTTTATAGAAGTTCTATAATTTATTATAGACGTTCTATAATTTTTATAGAAGTTCTATAATTTATTATAGACAATCTATAATTTTTATAGAAGTTCTATAATTTATTATAGACGTTCTATAATTTTTATAGAAGTTCTATAATTTATTATAGACAATCTATAATTTTTATAGAAGTTCTATAATTTATTATAGACGTTCTATAATTTTTATAGAAGTTCTATAATTTTTTATAGAAGTTCTATAATTTTTATAGAAGTTCTATAATTTTTTATAGAAGTTCTATAATTTTTATAGAAGTTCTATAATTTATTATAGACGTTCTATAATTTTTATAAAAGTTCTATAATTTTTATAGAAGTTCTATAATTATATTATTTTCGAACAATTTTCATCACTGCGATATGTAAACCATCTATGGAAACTATATCTTATACAGTTTCACCGAAATTTATAAGAAAAGTTATATTGTAGTAATCGTTGTCATTAAAATTTTATTAAAACACGGAGGATTGTCCTAAAACTTTTGAATAACAATTTCGTGAAAAGAAATTAAAATTTGTGTAACACGATGGACATTTTGTCACGGTTTGATTGCTAGAAACGACTAAATATTGTTGTATAAAATCGATACAGACGATACAATAATCATCCAATACAATGATCATCATCAGAGTGTAGGAACGAAAAAGATCGATCTCGCGCTTGATCGTCAGTAAATGTAAAATATTCACGCGAGTTCGTGATTTAAAATTAACAAATCATCTTCGACGACCTACGACGAAATTCTGTTTCCTATTATTGTCGCATGGTCGACGAAGATTAATCATCGTGTAAATTCGTCGATAACTATTTGCCCACCAGTGCCATTGATTTATTAATCCCCGTTGAAAAGTATGGAGAGAACGCTTCAGGTGGTCTCTGACCATAGACAACACAGCAGAGGTAGAGAAATCGCTAATCAATACCCGTTTTAAATCGTTACTCGTAAATTATCCTGCATGCATAGCGATGTGTAATCACCCACGTGTATCGTGATGTATCGAGGTTTTCGAATGCATATACGACGATGGTAGAGAAGTATCGGATTGAGATACAGGCCCAAGTAGACTATGAATCACCGTATCCAGTCGCATGTGATTAGCTTTGTACCTTGTGCAATTGTATTTTGTGCATGCAGACACAGAATTATGTATCGGAGGCGACTCGAAACGAGCAAGACCGATGCACGAAGGAAAAGATCGCGACTGGCGTGTCGATCAAACAGTTGGTAAGTAAAACGAAAAAAAATCGGTCGTTATAGCTACTCACTGTTCTCGTGAATTTCTCCAGCGAATTTCTCTTAACGAAGTTCTTTCTTCGTTTCGCACGATCGATCGACGCCGGGGGGAAACGAGCCAAAGATTTATGAGTCGATTTTGAATAATTTGGGCCTCCTGAAATTACGAATTCTGCAGATGTATCATCCTCTTGCGCTGGAATGACGTGCCACGCACGTCGAGAATTTTTTGTCCGAAAATAGCAATATTTCCTCAGTTTCAAGTATATTTAAATGTAACCCAGGCGAAACGAATGATGAAGTTTATTACCTTTTAACAATTTCTATCCAATGATATTAGACGGAAGAGTTCAAAAGAAAAAGAAAGCGACGAATTATCGTATACGGTTCGGTCACTCGTTATGGTCCGCAATCAGTTGCCAGCGCAAGTGGTTAACCTCTTGCGTTGTAATAACGTGCCACGCACGTCG